>NW_023650545.1:0-5950 GCF_015228065.2 Penaeus monodon | reverse complement strand
ATAAAAAAAAAAATTTTGATAAAAATTAAAAAAAATTTTTAAAAAACGATAGAAAAATAATATGATGATGACGAAATTATAATATTTTATATTAAAATAAAAAAATATTATAAACGTCTCTAAATTTTTTTTTCTATGTTTTTGTAATATTATCATTATTTTTATCATTAATATCATTAATACATCATTCATATCATATTCCTGTTTTTTATCATTATATCACGCCATATTAAGTTATTATCTTTTTTATCCTTATTTTATCATTATCGTTATTACATTATCATTATCCCCTTTTTATCACTATCATGACATTATTATTGCGTTATATCATTATATCCGATTCGAATTTACTGAAAAAAAACACTTTTAAAGAAAGTCTTAAATAAAACACTTATATCCCTTGATACGACCTTAAAAAAAATTACACATTCCCCACGATCCCTCTTATTATCTGTTTACAAACAACACAGGCACTTCCAGCAGTACTCGCCATGTAGAGTCTTTTTTGGTTATGATACCCCACTCGCCACCTGAGCCATTACGTTTTGAGTAAGGGTTTTTTCCTGCATATATATAAAAAGATAAAGGGATTTCCGATAATAGAGGGGAGAGAGGCTGATGATTCTCCCGAGAAGGGGGCGAAAGAGGGGGAGGGAAAACCGGCCCCTTCGGCGGTAAAAGGGTTTTTGCCTGCCAAAACTAGAGATTTTCTGGTATGGAGTCCTTGGAATTTAGGGGACGTAAAGGGTGATGTGATATTTTGGAGGCGAGGTTGGACCCCGCCCCTGAAACAAAAGGGGCCCAGGAAAGTAAGTTTTTTTTTGCATTTTGTTTGTTTTTTTGGGTAATTTTGGTTTAACACAGCCCCCCCAAACTCTGCAAATTTTATTTTGTTGTTTCTGGTTTTCAGGTGTGTATGCACACCTTTTCATGTTTTCCTTACAAATGGTTTTAATAAAAATTTTGGTAAAGATTTGAATTGACTGTACCTCTCTGAGATACTGCTGAAATACTAAGACGGGAAATTTTTGGAAATGCTCGTATAACTGACTGTGTAATTTTGGTTAAATGATGGAAAAGACGCCCCTTCCGGGGGACTAAGTCACCAAAGAAGATTTTTATATTTCCTTACCAATAATTTTGGGGGAATGTATGGGGAACGGGGGTTTGAAGGGGGAAATGGATGACGGGATGTCAATAAAAACCACAGAAAAAAAGAAAAGGAAATATAAAAAGCATAAATCAAAATTTGAAATTTTGGCCAAATTTGATCTTGAAAACAATAAAATTTTAATTTTTTTGAAAAAAAAGCCAAATTTTTGGAGCCGAAACTTGAAATGTTGATTTTGCAAAACACAACCCAAAATTTGTTGACAAGCAAAAAAATAATCCAGTTGAAGACATAATTTAAAAAACCCAAAAAATCAAATTTCAAAGATTAGTGTGACAAATAAGGAAAAATATTAAATGAACATGCCAGAAAATTTTAAAATGTTCAAAAAGAAAACTAAAAAACTCTCCCAAGGAGTACAAACATTACGTGAAATTTAAACCAAAAATGGAACTATCAAAACTGAAATGGATTTTTTTTATGTGGGAAAGAAGTCAAAGATGATGGAATCAATATTTTTCCAACCCTAAAAAAAAAGAATAAAGATCTAACAAAAAATTTTAATTGGACTCGATGACAGCGAAGAGAACCACCCCCACTGTAAACGAAGTATAAAAGCCAGAAAAAAATTTAAAAAATAAAAGGGGCCCGGGAATAGATAAAAATAACGAAAAACTAAAAAAAAAATGTGGCGAAAGTGTTGAATACTTCTACAAACTTTGTACAAAAATAGGGAATGAAAAAAATGGCAGAAGTGGGAAAAATCAGTCTTTACTCCCATACCAAAAAAAGGGATGCACCCCAAATGCAACAAAAACGACAGTTGCATTTTAATTTTACAGAGCAAAATTTTATTGAAAATTATTGCTGAGAGAAAGAAATTTAAAAATAAAGAAGAAATTGCGACGAACAAGCAGGTTTTCGCCCCGGAAAAAGGGACCAGAAACCCAAATTTTAAATCTGAATTTATATAGAGAAAAAAAGAGAACATCAGAAAAAACCTATATTGTGTTCATGATTTCTAAAAGCTTTTTATACTGTTTTATCACATATCCCTGGAATAACATAAACGATAGAGGGTTTTTGAAACACATCATTCAACTAATAAAAAACCTGTATGACCAAAAACAAGCAACTGTAAGAACCACTTATGGGTAAAAAGAATGGTTCGACCAAAGGGGTACGACAAAATTGATTCTGTCTCCCCACCTTTTTTAAAATATTCTGAAGCAAATTTTGAGAGATGCTTAGAGAATTTTTAAGGACCCGTAGATGTTTGGGGGATAAAAAATCAAATTAAAATACCTGTATACTTTTTTAATGCCAGGGGTATCATTAAAATAACAACTACAGATAAGTTAGAGAAGCAAGCGAAAAGCGGTTTATTTCTTTAAGCCCCAAAAAAACTAAGACTATAAAAATTCAAAGATAACCATGATGAACATGTTACAACAATGGATGGTTGTGGAAAATCTGGGGTTTTACTTATCTTTGGGGCTGTTTTTATAATCAATATGATTCACCCGAGATAAAAAAAAAGTTTCCATTCCAAAAAAAACCCCAGTTGCTCTCAAAACATCGGGAAAAATCGAAGCATTACCTTAGGACAAAAGTGGGTTATGAACTCATTTGTTTTTCCCCAAATTTCGTCATGGTTCGAAAGTTTGGGGGTGAAAAAGATAGACAAGAAAAAAGGTTTAAAAGTTTTGAAATGTGGTGTTTTCAGAGAATATATTTAAAATGGAGGAGAAGAAAAAAAAAAAAGAAATACTGGAAAAGTAAATTGTAAAAACCCGGGTTTGGACATCTTTAACAAAGGAAACTAAAGTTTATTTGGGCATGTGATGGAAAGTTTAAAAAATATTGAAAAGATTGCTGACAGGGATGGTGATAGGAAACGAGGGAAAAGGGAAAAGAAGACAGACTGAGCGACATATCAAAGATATTTGTGGGCTGTCGAGGTACAAATGGGAAAAAAAAAAAAACGCCAAACGGTTGAGTGGCAAAGGATGGGGGAGAGGTCCCGGCTGCTCAAACAGACCAACTGTTTTTGATGATGTGAAAAATGCAAAATGATTTTTGCAAAAAGGCCATTTCAGAAAAGGTGCCCAAATTTAAAAAAATTTATTTAAAAAAAGCTGTTAGTCATTGTAGTAAACATAGTGTTTCAGGAACCCAGATATCCAACCCAAAACCCAAACTAAAATCTTTTTTCCCTAGATGGGGGGGGGCAGCTCTCCCTGAACCCCCCCCCCCCCTTTAACATTCGCTAAAAAGACAACATTTTGTTGTAGAAAAAAAAAAAGCACAAAAAAAAATATGATTAGAAATGTACCAGATTTTTCACGAAAACAGAAAACGTAGCATTTTAGAGAACGGAGTATAGAAAAAAGTATAAAATGAAGCTATAAAAGAGACTGTGTGAGGTGTTGTGGAGTTATCTGTGAAGTGACATAAGAGGATATTTTGATTTCCCATAAATCTGAGGCCATTTAAAAAGTAGCAAATGGTTCTTACTCCCTTTTTGTGTTAGTAAGTTGGCAGTGTCCATTTCCCTCTATTTCTGTGTGACGCTCTGGTAACATTACCTCAATGGTTTCCTTTGCCTCTCTACTCTCCAAATATATTGAAACATTTCTTGTCCATCTGCTGATGGGCATGAAAGGTACCAGGGCATGAAAGGTACTGGGGAAATTATGGGGGAAATTATGGCCAATATACCCCCCCCTCCATCCGCTACCCAGGAAAACAAAGAATCCTCCTTTTATTCACAGCAGGGTAGAGCATTGGACAGCCTCGGTGTTAATATACACCGAATCAGTCACTATATTGTCTAGTGAAGGGGGCTGCACCTCCTGCAACCCCCCTCCTGTGGTATGCCACCCCCCATCCTCTACCCAGGAAAACAAAGAACCTCCATTTATTCACAGCAGGGTAGAGTATGACAGCCTTGGTGTCGGGTGCTCCCACATGTTGGTTGTGCGCTCTACCCTGCCATGAATATGTGAAGGATTCTTTGTTTCATGAGGGTTATTCATATTTTACCTCACAATTTCCCAGGTACCTTTCATACCCTCCCCTGCTATTAGGGCCAAGAATGTTGGGGTTTGGGGAGTTTTGCAGCATGATTCCTATACATATATGAACTAAGGTGTGTAATAAATTTTGACCTTTTGTCCATTAAAGGCAAGGTTTACCTTGTCCCTTATGGCTGTGTGAAATTGAAACTATGCTTATTTAGTTTATTTATGTTATAAAGTTGCCATTTGGTTGAATCAGCTCACATCGCCCTTTCAACAACTCTTTTTACACTCTGTAAGTCAATTTGGGGCCAGATGTATTGAGTGTCCAGGCTTCCAGGTAGGCTACATTTAATTACCTTAATTCTTTCAGGGTTTAAGATAAGGCTGGAAGTGTTGCATGATGTGGGTTAATCAGATCATAACTAGTGTGGCATTTTTCAGTGAGATCTCTCTGTAGATTGGCGTAGATTTGGTCTACCAAACTTTTCTGTTAAATTAGATCTAGAACTGGTTGCTTATCTATGATAAATTACCAGAGATATATTTTAGTCTTTCTTACCAGAATATATATAATAGAAGAATGTTGGTTTTTCCCATGGTGTTTCTTGATGCAGTCTTATTCTGAAAAAAGTCCTTTTTTAATATAGTATTGTGTGATAAAGTCCCACAGTTGCACAGATTAATGTGTAATGTCTTTTGTATTATATTACCCTTATGATTGCATAATCCCTTCAGCACTCTCCCAAAAAGACCATTTAAAAAAACCTTTATCTCTCATATTCAGCCAGTTAGTATTTGGGATTTTTTCCTGGGAATTTATGATCATTAAATGAACTTGTTTTTAAATGCTTTCTCATGGATTTCATGTTGCTATACGTTAGAATTGAGTTGACTGTATTTTAATAGCAAAAAATTATTTTTATATTAAATCTATTTTTCTTGCCATTTTTTCTCATTTGGCAGCTGCTACCAGGTGATGGGGTAGCCCCCACTTACACAGTCACGCATAAAATTGTTTACTTCTCGTATTGTTCAAATTTTACCGACTTGTTACTCCACCCAAAAGTCTGAGTCTGGACTTGTCAGTGGGATTTCTGGAAGCAAAGGAAAGGTGTAGGAGGGGAAAAATTGTCATTATTCACATGCCATACTTTTTGGATGGGCTTGAGTACATGTGAATGTACTAAAAAAATATGTATATATAACTGAATGGAGGGTATTTTCTTCAACATTGCTAATACTTTGATGTACTTTCAGTTTTTTTTTCTTATTTATTACAATTAAGACCAGCTGCAATGGGTGTAGAGTGGATGGTAACCCTGGCCCTTTTTTGCAAATGGGATAGTTCACAAGCATGATACACAGAAGCCATAATTTGACAGAAGTCACAAGAACCTGTCATAAAAAAACCTTAAATTTAAATTATAGTTATTAATATTTTCAGTAATAGTAGTAGTAGTAATAGTATTAGTAGTATAGGATGATTTTGTCCTGTGCTTGAGGACTAAAGCCCTGATGTTCTGAGAGTTGCTAAAACTGCAGGAACTTAACATATATACTGTTAATTTCCTTATGTAGTTATTGTAAATATATATTAGAATCTTTTTGTATCTTTATTTAGTGTTTTCTTCCTTTTATTACATAATTTTACTCATTAGTCTCAATATATTTATCAAATGACAGTGTGATGTGGCACTTAAAAGTGTTCCTCTGTGAAATTTAAGTACGTCTCAGCTATTAAAATTTATTGATTCATTTGTGTATTTTCAAATATAATCATATCCTTTTTTGCCAAATTTTATGAATACAGCCGATC
>NW_023650544.1:0-5950 GCF_015228065.2 Penaeus monodon | reverse complement strand
ACGTGCTGTAAATAGGCGTTAAAAATGCCTTTTGTTACATCTTCAGACTTCAACATCCTTCAGGATATGCATTTCTAAGGAGTCCCTTGCTCCATCCTCCAGGGAACTACAGCTGCCTGCAGGCAGTGTTCCACCTTCAGCGCAACCTGGCCTACCACCTAGTGCAGTCGTACCTGCCGTCCTCGCTCATCGTGGTCGTCTCATGGGTCAGCTTCTGGCTGGACGCTGACGCCGTGGCTTCCCGGGTCATCCTTGGCGTGACGACTCTCTTCACCGTGTGCTCGGAGTCCGCTGCCTTCGGGAATAAGCTGTCGACAGGTTAGCGTGGATCGCACTTACGGCCATCCTTCCTGTCGGGCTTCTTTACTTCATGAAACAAAAGTGACAGTGTGGAGCAGGATGGACAGGTGATCTTTTCTACATTGCAGTGTCGTACGTGAAGGCTCTGGACGTGTGGATGGGGTCGTGCACCGTGTTCGTGTTCTTGGCGATGGTGGAATTCACGCTCGTTAACTACATCGGCCGACGCCGCCGCAGACTCCTGTTTCGGTCCTCCGCCGAGGGTCAGGAAAATATCGTAAGATTTATGTGAAGGTTTCCTACATATTTGTCCAATATCTTTATTCTGCTTTTCTAAAACGTTCAGAAAAACAATGCTTACATCTCCATATTATCACGTTCAGAAAAACAATGCTTACATCTCTCAGATTTATTTTTGTTAGCAGGAAGCACGAGAAAGAAGCGACTCCATCCGCAGCACGGCCGTTGAAACTCCCGAAATGACCGAGAACACGCCAGTCGACGCGGAGGACAGCGGCGCCGCGGAAACAGGAGGCAGTGCTACTTTTTTACGCGAAGGCCCGAATGCTGAAAAAAGTGCAGGTGACGTCGAAGTCCCTTTGGCCTGGCTGCTTGAAGCGGAGAGAGCAAAAAGGATCGATAGAAATAGCAGGGTGGTCTTCCCGCTACTCTTCCTCGTCTTCAATCTGGGCTACTGGGTCTACTATCAGGCTTTATGCTGAGGCTTGGCTAGAACCACGATGGGTCGATACTCTGAGCGAATGATTCTGTGAGTTTCTCTGTGCGTTAACTTAGCCTTTGGTTCGTGTGGATGCCGTCATTAAAATGTGTTTACCTCTGAGCGTATTTTTACTTTCCGTAACGATAAGGACTCTAGAGCAGGTGTTCTTAACCTGGGGAACCATGGACCACTAGGGGGTCCATGGATGGGTTTCAGGGGGTCCGTGAGGATAAAATACAAAATATACGGCTAGTACTAGAACCGCAAGAAATAAATCATTGATGATGATAACCTTTCAGTAGGGGAAGGCATGTAGACAGCCCTGTAACAAAATTATTAAGGAATATATCTTGGAAAAAATCGGAACTCGGAGATCATATCTTTAGGAATTGTGCATATAGAAAAAAAAATATTGAAAATAAAAATGAACTACGAAATGACCAGAGAATGTTTCAAAGTTGGATATTGAAGCAGGTAATAAAACACGTGAATGACTAGATATCCCCTTTAAAGAATCCACTGACATAGACGGGAAAAAAATATTCAGAAAAATTAAGGTATCTATTTAATTTATTATCATTTTTTATATATACCATTAAATCATTTGAGGGTCACACACACTCTCTCTCTAAAATAATCTTCTATACAATAAAACAAAAGAAATGTTAGAAATATTTGCATCCCGTGCAGACCCCATTTTCTGTGGAATCTTCTAATAAACCAATGGGCATAAGCATATAACGCGTTAGAGATACTGGTTTATTAATCATTACTTCAGAATATAAAGACATAGAACGTATTGTGTTTATCAGCTGTTATCCTCATATCTATATATGACTAATATGAAGTATTAAATTCGCAGTACTTTATTATTTTACTTACATGGCTTTTATTCTTAACACATAAAAATGACTACAAATAGACAAACAAGAATGTAGAAAAGGTTTCACTTTCTTCTTGAGTTTTATCTTGTTTTTTTTTTCTCTCTCTCTCTTTCTAATTTTATTTTTCTAAGATCTTTATTTTCTAGTATTCAATCTACGAGAATGAAAATCGAAAAAAAAAAAATATGAAGCGATCACTTCTCAGTGCTATTACTGTGTTCTTCATAATCAGATTCCAAACATCAGCATAATCATAATGATATTGATAATGATAATAATGATGTTGCTAATATTGATGGTAATCATAATTGTAATGATAGTAATAACAATACATTAATAAACTAATGTTAATAATAATAGTATATTGATGATCATATTGTCAATAATGATAATAATAAAATGATAATAAGAATAACGATTGTTATATCCTAATTATCACCATCATCATCATCATCGTATTATTATTATTGTTATTATCATTATTTTTATTACTAATACTACTACTACTATATTATCACTCATTATTTATATTATTACTTTTATAATCATCATCATTATTACCATTATCTTTATTATTATTATTATTATATGATTATTATTATTATTATTATTATATTATTATTATTCATTATCATATCATTATTATTATTATTATCATCATCATCATTATGATAATGATAATCATTACTATTATCATCATTATTATTCTCGCTATTATTATCATTATGATTATCATTATATCATTAATATTATAGCTAGCATTATCATATTGCTACCATTATTACTATTATTATCATTATCATTACTACGACTACTGCCATTATTGTTATCATCACTACTGTTATATCACTATTATTATCATGTATTGTTATTATTACTATTATATTATTATTATATTATATTATTATGATTATTATATTGTTATCATCGTTACTATCATTATTACCATCATTATTATCATTATTGCTATTATACTATTTTCTATCATTATCATCATCGTCATTACTATTATCATATGATCATCATCATCATTTTCGTGGTGTGCCAGGCCGTAAATAAATTATATATAACAATTACCTTATCAGGGGCAGACAGGGATGGAGAATTTCCTTGATTAAGTAAAAATTGATTGCATTTTTATGAGCGTCAAAAAGATTTCACTGAAGTCTTTCAGCGTGTGCGATAGAGTTTGATAGATAGATGTATATATGTGTAGATGAAAATATAAATATTTATTTATTTGTATATTTAAATATATGCATAAGCACATACAACATATCATATACATACTATATATATATATATATATATATATTATATATATATATATATATATATAAGTATGTATATGTATATGTATGTATGTGCTTATGCATATATTTAAATATACAAATAAATAAATATTTATATTTTCATCTACACATATATACATCTATCTATCAAACTCTATCGCACACGCTGAAAGACTTCAGGTGAAATCTTTTTGACGCTCATAAAAATGCAAATCAAATTTTTACTTAATCAAGGAAATTCTCCATCCCTGTCTGCCCCTGATAAGGTAATTGTTATATATAATTTATTTACGGCCTGGCACACCACGAAAATGATGATGATGATCATATGATAATAGTAATGACGATGATGATAATGATAGATAATAGTAATAATAACAATAATGATAATAATAGTGATATAACAGTAGTGATGATAACAATAATGGCAGTAGTAGTAGTAATGATAATGATAATAATAGTAATAATGGTAGCAATAATGATAATGCTAGCTATAATATTAATGATAATAATGATAATCATAATGATAAATATCATTATGATTATCACTATAATGATAATAGTAATGGTAAGAACAATTATAGTAATAATAATAATAATAATAATAATGATAATGATAATGATAATAATAATAATAATGATAATAATAATAATAATAAAGATAATGGTAATAATGATGATGATTATAAAAGTAATAATAATAATAATGAGTGATAATAATAGTAGTAGTAGTATTAGTAATAAAAATAATGATAATAACAATAATAATAATACGATGATGATGATGATGGTGATAATTAGGATAATAACAATCGTTATTCTTATTATCATTTTATTATTATCATTATTGACAATATGATCATCAATATACTATTATTATTAACATTAGTTTATTAATGTATTGTTATTACTATCATTACAATTATGATTACCATCAATATTAGCAACATCATTATTATCATTATCAATATCATTATGATTATGCTGATGTTTGGAATCTGATTATGAAGAACACAGTAATAGCACTGAGAAGTGATCGCTTCATATTTTTTTTTTTCGATTTTCATTCTCGTATATAGGAATAGAAGAAAATAAAGAGCTTAGAAAGAGAGAGAGAGAAAAAAAAAACAAGATAAAACTCAAGAAGAAAGTGAAACCTTTTCTACATTCTTGTTTGTCTATTTGTAGTCATTTTTATGTGTTAAGAATAAAAGCCATGTAAGTAAAATAATAAAGTACTGCGAATTTAATACTTCATATTAGTCATATATAGATATGAGGATAACAGCTGATAAACACAATACGTTCTATGTCTTTATATTCTGAAGTAATGATTAATAAACCAGTATCTCTAACGCGTTATATGCTTATGCCCATTGGTTTATTAGAAGATTCCACAGAAAATGGGGTCTGCACGGGATGCAAATATTTCTAACATTTCTTTTGTTTTATTGTATAGAAGATTATTTTAGAGAGAGAGTGTGTGTGACCCTCAAATGATTTAATGGTATATATAAAAAATGATAATAAATTAAATAGATACCTTAATTTTTCTGAATATTTTTTTCCCGTCTATGTCAGTGGATTCTTTAAAGGGGATATCTAGTCATTCACGTGTTTTATTACCTGCTTCAATATCCAACTTTGAAACATTCTCTGGTCATTTCGTAGTTCATTTTTATTTTCAATATTTTTTTTTCTATATGCACAATTCCTAAAGATATGATCTCCGAGTTCCGATTTTTTCCAAGATATATTCCTTAATAATTTTGTTACAGGGCTGTCTACATGCCTTCCCCTACTGAAAGGTTATCATCATCAATGATTTATTTCTTGCGGTTCTAGTACTAGCCGTATATTTTGTATTTTATCCTCACGGACCCCCTGAAACCCATCCATGGACCCCCTAGTGGTCCATGGTTCCCCAGGTTAAGAACACCTGCTCTAGAGTCCTTATCGTTACGGAAAGTAAAAATACGCTCAGAGGTAAACACATTTTAATGACGGCATCCACACGAACCAAAGGCTAAGTTAACGCACAGAGAAACTCACAGAATCATTCGCTCAGAGTATCGACCCATCGTGGTTCTAGCCAAGCCTCAGCATAAAGCCTGATAGTAGACCCAGTAGCCCAGATTGAAGACGAGGAAGAGTAGCGGGAAGACCACCCTGCTATTTCTATCGATCCTTTTTGCTCTCTCCGCTTCAAGCAGCCAGGCCAAAGGGACTTCGACGTCACCTGCACTTTTTTCAGCATTCGGGCCTTCGCGTAAAAAAGTAGCACTGCCTCCTGTTTCCGCGGCGCCGCTGTCCTCCGCGTCGACTGGCGTGTTCTCGGTCATTTCGGGAGTTTCAACGGCCGTGCTGCGGATGGAGTCGCTTCTTTCTCGTGCTTCCTGCTAACAAAAATAAATCTGAGGAAAATTATCATGCAATCTTGATAATATGAGAGATGTAAGCATTGTTTTTCTGAACGTTTTAGAAAAGCAGAATAAAGATATTGGACAAATATGTAGGAAACCTTCACATAAATCTTACGATATTTTCCTGACCCTCGGCGGAGGACCGAAACAGGAGTCTGCGGCGGCGTCGGCCGATGTAGTTAACGAGCGTGAATTCCACCATCGCCAAGAACACGAACACGGTGCACGACCCCATCCACACGTCCAGAGCCTTCACGTACGACACTGCATGTAGAAAAGACCCTGTCCATCCTGCTCACACTGTCACTTTGTTTCATGAAGTAAGAAGCC
>NW_023650543.1:0-5950 GCF_015228065.2 Penaeus monodon | reverse complement strand
TAGAAGGAAATATTAATATTTTTGTGTGTGTGTGGGGTTTTTGTGTGTGTGTGGTGTGTGTGTTTGTGGTGTGTGTGTGTGTGTTGTGTGTGTGTGTGTGTGTGTGTGTGTGGGGGTGGTCGTGGTCTATGTATTTACTTACCTATCTCTTCTATATATAGCAAGTAATCTATATCTGTACTATCTCGATCTCTAATTACTATATACATAATGCAATATATGTATAAAGGGGGTGTGGGGTGGTATGTGTTTTACATAAAGTCTACAAATTAATGCAAAATCAACAAAATCCCAAACCCAAACAGTCATAATAAAAAAAACAAAAACGGCAGTAATACAAAACAGCTATATATTTCCCCAAGTGCTTTTGGGGAAAAAATTGTTATTTAACGGCTCAACAACAAACTACGGCCCAAAGGGAAAAAAGCAGCCGTGATATTAACCACAGTTAATATGGTTAATAGCCGTCATTTCCGCGTAATCTTCTTAAATGGCTTTGAGAGTCTGTACCGGTAATTTTTTGGGTTGTTTTTCACTTTCGCTTTTTTCGTTATTATTTTCCCTTTTTTTAGATGTGCGTTGTCCTGTTATTTTGTTTTTTTAAAATGTTTTTGTTGTTGTTTGTTTGTTTCCCAAATGGTAATAGTGTTCCTTCAGGGTTGGTTTTCTTGTTTTTAAAACTAGCTTTTTTTATTATTTTTTATTATTCTATTTTTCTTTCATTTTTATGAGACCTAATGAAAAAGTAGTAGTAATATATCAATAATTTACTTCACCTTTTAATTTTTTCTTTTGGTGTGTTCTAAGATCATCTGATTGTAATACCATCCTTATTTATGTTCGTAAAGTCATTATGCTATTACTTTTACCCGTAAAATTGTTATTTCTGATATCATTATCCTCATCCTTTTCATCACCCTCATCACTATCTCATCATCATCATCATCCACTATCACGTCCCTCCCATCACTCACCTCCCATCATTATATCCCACATAACTATCTTATTGTAATCCCCATCATCACATCATCACCATCGCCCCAATCCCCATCATTTTATCACATCATTACCATCATCACCTCTTATCTCCATCACACCCGTAAAACACCATCACCTTTCTACCACACACAAATCACTCTTTAGCATCGCCCTCAGCATCACCATCAGCTCATTATTGCAATCCCCCCATCGCCGTAATCCAAACACATTATCATCATCCGTATCCCCCTCAAACGTCAACCATTATAACCATCTTTCATCCCCATCATCATAAAGTAATCACCATCATCCTTTCCATCATCACCCCTCACAAATCCCATCACTATCATTCCATCACCATCTCACATCACTATCCCATCACACCATCTCACCATAATCATCATTATCACCAAATTCACCTCATCATCATCTCATAAAACATCACCATCACCAAACTACCATCTTTACCATCATCATTACTGTAATCAAAAATCAACCCCATCAATTTTATCACTATCATTCCGTAATCACCATCATCATCTACTATCATGACGGAAACACCACCCCTCTCACCTCATAACCGGAATCCCCACCATCATCATCACCATCAAAACCCGGAATAAACCCCTCACATAATCAAAACCCGGGAATCCCCACCATCACACACCTCATGACCGGAACCCCACCATCACATCACCATCAAACCCGGGAATCACCACCATCATCATCCCCATCATGCCCGGAATCACCCCATCTCATCCCCTTTAAAAACCGGAAATCACCCCCATACATCACCATCTGACCAATCACCCCTCATCATCCCAAATCATGCCCGGAATCCCACCACACTCACTTCTGACGGAATATCATCATCACCATCATAAACCCCAAAAAAACAACCTTATTCTCCAAAAACAACCCCTTTTCAGCTTTAAAATTGTATTTAATCGAAACCCAAAACGTCGGAAAGAATAAATAGAGAGGGGAAAAAGGAAAAAAATAAAAACAAAAAGAATTGAAGAGATTCCAACCCTTTTATTAGGTTTTGTTCCTGCAGTATGAGAATCATTTTTTTTCTTCCGAACTTGTTTCTCATTTATTGTTATATCATTTTTTTCTCTTTTTCTTTTTTTTCCCTTTTTATAAAAACTTTTTTTTTTTTCCTTTTTGAAGTGTTTGCCTGCACGTGATTGTGATTATCGGTTTCTTTTAAAATTATCTTATTCTTTTTTAAATTTTTTTTTTTTTTTTATTTCATTTTAATTCTGCGTTTTCCCCGTTTTTTATTCTTTTCCCCTGTCCATTTTCCAGTTTTTAAAATTATCTCACGTTTGTCTCTCCTTTCCTTTCCTCCCTCTCTTTTTTTTCTTTTTAAAAACTACATCATAGACGATTTTTATCATAATATATACATATATATATATTATAATATATATAATTATATATATATAATAATATTATTACGTATATTAATATATATATATATATATAAAATTATATATATTTATATTATATATATTATTATATTTATATAAAATTATATATATAATTGTGTGTTTGGTTGTGTGTTTGGTGTGGGTGTGCTACATCATACTATATTTTTATATTATATTATATTATATTATATTATAATTGTGTGTGTGGTGTTTTGTGTGGTTGTTGTGTGTTGTGGGGTTGTGTGTGTGTGTGTATATATATAATAAATAATATAATATTTTTTAAATAATATATTATAAAATTATATAAAAATAATTACAATGCTAAAATTTACATATATTTATATATTTTATATTATACATATATTACAATTTATATATATAATATATATATATATATAAATATATTAAAATGTATTATACATATAATTTGTTGTGTATATATGTATACTTACATTCTCCGTTGACATTCCACTCGGTGGAAACTGATATAAAAATTTCCAAACCCCAAAAAGTCAAAAACCCAGATGATTTTTTAATATGAAACTGGAAACCTCGCTATCATTACTCATTGTGAGTAGATAGGTAATGTCTAAGGGCTATTAGATCCTAGTTCACATCCTTTATAGGTTGTGTGGTATGGTTGGTTTAGCATAGCCCTTTGGGTTTCATACGGAGTGCCTATGTTCGGTCCGGGGTTAGGGGGATTATTTTCTTACTATACATTTTTTTTTCTTTCTTTCCGTCTGCTTCCTTTTTTTCTTTTTTTCTTTTTTACATAACAACTGTGGTGTGTAAAAAAAGAAAAAAAGAAGAAAACAGACGAAAAAAAGAATTATATAATATATATATATAATATAATATAATATATATATGTTGTGTGTTGTGTGTGGTGTGTGGTGGTGTGGTGTTTTTGGTGTTACTTTAAAAATTAAAAAAAAAAAACCACCCAAACCCAGGACTAAACCTAGGTCCTCCGGGTATAACAGGAGGCCGTGCTAAACCCAAACCATACCATACGACCTACTAAAAGGAGTGTGTGAGTATTGGGTGTATATATGATATTATAATATTATATAATATATAAAATTAATTAATATATTTTTATATATTATATATATATAATATATATTATATTATATATTGGGAGAGGTGAAAAGATAGATTAAAAACTTCTCTCTCTCTCTTTTCCTCTCTCCTCTCTCTTCTCTTTTCTCTCTCTCCTCTCTCTTCTCTCTCTTCTCTCTCTTCTCTCCCCTTCATCATTCGCCCCCTTACCCTACACCTTTTTCATTTTTTCCACTTCTTCCCTTCCCTTACCTTCCCTCAACCCATCAATTGGCCCCCTTTTAAAACCCACACAGAAACCATTTTTAAGGGGAGTTAATGAAAACCAGTCAGGGGGTTTATTCGTACATTTTAAGTTGGATTTAAAAAAGGTTGTTTGATCTGTCTTCCCGTCTGTTTGATTTTCTACTGACTAAATGACTGACTGACTGATGAATGAAAGAAGAATATGAAAAAGAAAAGATTGAAAGAATGAAAAAATAAAAGAAAGAATGAATTTTTTGTCCCGTATCTTTTTCCTCTGTTTTCTCTGAGTATATTTATCTCCCCTTTTGATCTGTATAAGTATGTGTAATTTTTTTCGTTTTATGCATTAATAATAATAAATTGTTGCGTTATTATCATTACCATTATATAAGGTGCATTTACTGTTAAAGAGTGTTCTCATCATTTCCTTATCACTATCATTATTATCCGGGTTTTATTTTCCACGTTATCATTAAAGATCATGCTTAAAAAAGAAAAACCATTAAAAATATATGATACTTTAGTCTCCTAATTAGAACAAATTAATTTATGCCAAAAAAATTTTAAAAATACGCCAAAACCCAAAGGCTTTATCTAAAAATCATTGGCTCATTAAAAAAAAACGCAGCGAAAAATATGAATTATTCGAAAAAACGCGCGATTGCAGCCCCTAAAATACCCAAAGATCATAAAACGATAATTTTGCAGAAATTAAAACAATAATATCCCCCGACAGGCGAGTTACTCTGTCTTAAAATCTTTAATGGCACCGCTTGTCAAGTCGGATAAGAGGGGATCAAACTCAATTGGAGCGCCCGAAAGGGCTTTGAGACCATTTTTTGTTTATTTGTTTGTTCCTATTTTTCTCCCTTCATTTCTATATTTCTTATTTTTCAAAATTTTTGTTTTCTTAGTTTTTTTGTCTACTATTCTCTCTCTCTCCCCTCTCTCTCTCTCTCTCTTCTCTCTCCCCTTTTTCTTCCTCCTTTCCCCTTTTTCCTCTCTCTCTCTCTCTTTTTCTCTTCTCTCTTTTCTCTCTCTCTCTCTCCTCTCTCCTCTCCTCTCTCTCTCTCTCTCTCTCTCCTCTTCTCTCTCTCTCTCTCTCTCCCCTTTCTCCTCCTTTCTTTTCTCCCTCTCTCATCTTTCTCTCTCCCCCTCTCTCCCCTTTCTCTCTCTCTTCTATCATCTTTTTATTATCTAACGCTCCTCTCTCTCTCTCTCTCTCTCTCCTTTTCTCTCTCTCTCTCTTCTCTCTCTCTCCTCTCTCTCTCCTCTCCTCTCTCTCTTTCTATCTATCTACTATCTTTATCTCTCTGTGACCACTGGTTTGTAAAAAATATCCCTTGTCCCCAGTAAAAACCCCTTGATTTTGTTCTGACAAAACAAAGTAAAAACCTTTTTAAGAAAGATAATAAAATGCAAAAGTAAAAATAGGAATTAAAAAAAAAACAATTTGGTTTCGTTGTCTTCAGTGATTGCCCCAAGGTAACACATCCAATCCGACCCCACATTATTCCGATATGCACTGTGAATAGCAAGGGGGACAAAAGTCTACGGTCGCGAAACCCACGTTCTTATAATTGTGGACGACAGTTGTCCTAGTAACACCCCAAGCAGGACTCATAGGGTTTCTCCTGTGTTCTGGACTTTTTACGGGAAAACCCCCCCACTGGTTGTCCCTTTCTCAAGTGTGCTGGTGTGTGTGTTGTACATACACCAAATTGTGTCGGATATTTGGGCGGGACTCCCGAAAAAAAAAGTGCCTAGTAAAAAATTACGAATCTGAGTGTGATGCTAAGGTAACAGGTCTGTACCCAAAGACCGTTGGCGAGACCTGGTGAATGTATTGGACACACTTGACCTGGCGCTCGCACCCTCCCCCCGCCCGACCCAGGGAAATTTAATTTACCCAAGAAGCGACGGGACAACCCCCCCCACTGTCCCACCCTGGATGAGGGGGGGACGCGCTCGATGGCCCCCCATACCATGCCAAAACCACCCCCTCAACCCTCCCTCTGGGGAGGATTGATTCCCCGACATAGGATGTAAACAGTGGATTCGCTGCCCACCCTGATGCTGATAACGAAAAATTCCAAATCGTTAGACCAAAAAGGGAAAAAATAAAAAACCCGCCCCAAACACCAAACCGACCCAAAAAAGCAAACGGAATGACCCAAAGCGCGAAAACCCCCCCCAAATTTTTGGGGCCCCCCGGGGGGGGA
>NW_023650542.1:0-5951 GCF_015228065.2 Penaeus monodon | reverse complement strand
GGGTTTGTGTAAATGTATGTTTGTGTATGTGATTATATATTACCGTAATATAATGTATGTTGTGATGTGTTAAATGATTTGTTTTGTGTGTGTTTTTTGTGTGTGTGTGTGTGTGGGGTGGGGTGTGTGTTTGGTGTGTGTGTGTGTGGGGCGAGTGTGATGTGTGTGTGTGTGGGGTGTGTGTGTGTGTGTGTGGGTGTGTGTGTGTGTGGTGTGTGTGTGTATATGTATAATATATATATATATATATATAAAATATATAATATATATAATATATATATATATATATATATTCTTCTAGTGCAGCCCCCTTTACACAGGAGTGGGGGCTCTGAAATCCCTGCCATAAATAGAAGGGAAAGATTAGTCAGGGTCCCTTCCCTAACAGTGATTTTATTGTATACTGTCTCTAGGGAAGGGATACCAGCTACGGCTAAAGAGTCTCCTCTACCTTTAGTTCTATTTATCCCATAGATGGAACCCCGACGGGCTTTACTCTGGGCGAAGTGGACATGGAGCTATAGTGGCTAAAAAATGACTCCAAAACTCCTCAGGAGCAGATCCCACTACCGGATGAACTTTTACTTTACCCCGGAGCTATATAGATTAATAATTATATTTATATATATTTTTTATTTATATATATATACACACAATAAATATATATATATTTATATATATTATTATATAATATATATTATATATATATATATATATAATAATATATATATAATATATATATATATATATATATATATATATATATATATATATATATATATATATATATATATAATATATATATAATATATATATATATATATATATATTATATGTGTGTATATATATATATATTATATATATATATATATAATTATATATATCTATATAGCTCCTGGTAAGAGTAAAAGTTCATCCGGTAGTGGGGATTGCTCCTGAGGAGTATGGAGTCATTTTTTAGCCACTATAGCTCCATGTCCACTTCGACCCAGAGTAGAAGACATGTCGGGGTTCCATCTATGGGATAAATAGAACTAAAGGTAGAGGAGACTCTTTAGCCGTAGCTGGTATCCCTTCTAGAGACAGTATCAATAAAATCACTGTTAGGGAAGGCACCCTGACTAATCTTTCCCTTCTATTTATGGCAGGCATTTCAGAGCCCCCACTCCTGTGTAAAGGGGACTGCACTAGAAGAATATATATATATATATATATATATAATATATATATATATTATATATATATATATATATATATATACATATACACACACACACACACACACACACACACACACACACACACACACACACACACACCCCACACACACACACACACACAAAGACAATCATTCACACACATACATACATATATACGGTATATATAATCACATACACAAACATACATGTATATACATTTGCAAACAGACGGAGAGGAATCTAGGTGGGCAGTCTCATCCACCAAAACACGGTACAAAAAACTGCATATATCGCATCACCCATATCTTTACTCCCCCCTCTTCTCCCCTTACGGCACTACCCACCACCAGCATTTATTTTTGTCTCTCTCTACAGGCGCTAATGATGTGTTTGGGTTTGTTCTTCCGTGTCCCGTGTTTGAAGGAAGTCGACAAGGAAGACCAGTCTTGAGGGAAAAAGAGAGAGAAAAAAATCTGATACTGTTTTTATTTTTTTTGTGTCTGGGCGGTGTTGTCGCTACTGTTGACATTGTCAGTATCATTGGTAGGATAATTAGTATCATATTATTACTATTTTTATTTTATCAACATTCCCATTATTATTATTATTTATATAATAATAATAATCATTATTATCATCATTATCATTATCGTCATCATCATTGTTATTATTATCAACATTATCATTATTGTTATTGTTATTATTATATTATTATTATATCATCGCCATCATTGTTATTATCATTGTCATTATTATCATGACTGATTTTGTTTTTCTTGTCACAATTTTTTAAAGCTTTATTTTCCTTATGCTATTATTTGCACATTAATTACTTCACACGATTATGACTGCATATATTTTAGCATTATCGTCATTGGCAATATTGTTACTCTTATCATTATTATTACTGTTATCATAATATTACTGCCATTCAAACTAATATTGATTTTGGCTTTAAGTTCACCATTGATCCCATTAAGTTGCAAAGAAAAAAGGAAACAAAAAAGAAAGATAAAAAACAAAGGAAACAGAAAATAAGGAAAGAAAAGAATAAAGAGACAAAAAGAAAGAAAGGAGGAAAGAAAAAAAATAGCATGAACACACCAAACCCTTTTTTTTGTTTTTTTTTTGATTAATTGACTGTCTCATTATCTACTACCGTCGACTGTTCAGGATGATTATCGGCCTCTTTTTAACATTTCATCTATTATCATTATTATTTTCAAAATTCATTCTGTTATCTAATTTTTTGGACGCAACGAGGTCTAACCTTGAACCGGCCGGCACGGCGTTTGCCGGACAACCCACGGACGCTGTTCTCGCAAAGACGGCGCGATCCCGGCCCTGTTCAAGGACACCGATGAACTTTCACTTCAGCTTCCGTGTTATAAGAAGTGCTCTAAGACGCTCTGAGGCGATGCTCCAGGGTCTTGGATTTTTGATTTGTGTGGCGTGATATCATTATAGTTGCTTTTTTATCGTATTTTTCTTATATTAGCAGGATTTGGGATTGCCACTATTGATTAAATAAAACAAAGGCAAAGCGTATTATATACATTACACACACACACACATATATATATATATATGTTTATATGTATCAATATATATACACACACATTTATAGATATAGACATAAATATATGTATATTTTTAATATATATGTATATGTATATATATGTATGCGTGTATGCATATAATATATATATATATATTATATATATATATATATAATATATATATACACACACACACACACACACACGACTTATATTTATATACATATAAATACATACACATATAGACACATTATACTTATCATGTTTTTTTTCTTATCATTACTGTACCTTTTCTTGTTTCTTCATATGGTTAAAATTAGGTATTGCCATACTTATATATATATATATATATTATATATATATATATATAAAATATATATATATATGTGTGTGTGTGTGTGTGTGTATGTATTCATATATATGCATGGATTTATAAATGACACACACACACACACCCCACAATTATATTTTATTATATATATATTATATATATATATATATATAATATATATATATATGATGCATATAACTACAACACACACAATATATATGTACAAGAAACACACCACACACACACATATATATATATATATATGAAGACTATAAAATGAATAATTTGATGTTTCTCATTGTTTATTATGTTGATTACGAAAGTCGATATAGAAACAAACATATATCCTCATAAAAAAAAAAAAAAAAAAAAAAAAAAAAAAAATAATATATATAATATATATATATATATATATATAAAATATATATATATATATATTGTTGCTTTTGCGGTTGTATGTGAAAATAAAATCTGAGGATAAAATAAAGTTGTTGTTTTTCAATGTCAATATATATACACACTATAACAGGCGTATCACATTACATGAAGGAAATGCCTGTGTAAACTTACATACAGAAGTAATATAAGAGTGAGATTACTTTCACATAAATTTATTTTTGGCAACGAATTCCATACACTGAATGACTGGGAAATGCTTAAGAGTACAATTTCATCTACGAGAATATTTCTTGGAGGGAACCTGAAGTTCTTGTATATTATCAAAAGGCGGAATACATAAATTGGAAACATAATTAGTACTAAAATGCCCGTGTAAACCTATGTACAAAAGAAACTTATCTAAATAACTAGGGGCATGACAATATTTATACATAAAAACAGATTCGTGAAAATGGATTAAGAAAAATAATAACCTGGAAGCCTTTGAGAATTTCGTCTACAAGAGGAATTGGTTTCGGAAGCAATTGAGTTTTCGAAAAACGACCATTCCTAGCGCGGAATTCACACACTCCTGGACAGGGCCAGGGGGCGCTGTGACAATCACTCGAGTCCCAAACATCAAAGAGCTCCAAATTCGGTCAAAGGCGACGGAGCACCGGAAGAGGCGTCGTTTCGGCTCCGTGAATTCTGTGATGGGAGCAATGAGGGATCTTCCAAAGTTTCTTTCCTCTGACGGTGACGAAAGCGTAGTTACGTCTGCACTGGATGGCTCTGGTGTTACTGTTGGGAAAAACGACACCGGCTGTGCGTGTGCGTGCCTGGATCGGAGAAGTCCTCAGCGTTATCCGAGGCGCCTCACTACCGGAGTCCCTTGATCTAGAAGTTGCTGAAGCGTTCGAATCCTTCAACGACTCAAGACTCGAGTCCTCGGAGGAGTCAGGGCGGTTCTGGCTGTTTTCTTCAAGTCCGAGCTGGAAACGGTGGCGGTTCAAAATACTAT
Organism: Penaeus monodon; assembly: GCF_015228065.2. NCBI lineage: Eukaryota > Metazoa > Arthropoda > Malacostraca > Decapoda > Penaeidae > Penaeus > Penaeus monodon. The sequence goes on along the minus strand of NW_023650542.1, from coordinate 1,463 downwards.
TCCTTGGTTTAGAACTACCGGGTTTGGAGATTTCCTGTGGAAGCCTGTCGGCGCTTAATGTGGTGAGATGGAAAGCTGGAAAATCCTGCATGGAAAAATGGAAATGATGTAAGCTTCTAGCGTAACATGGCGATGTTGAAAGTTACTGTAATCATTATTATTACATCCTTATAGTAATGGTAATTATAGTTATATCCATTATGAAAAAAGTGATGGTAATGATTAAATAAGTGATGATAATGATAAAACAGCAATGTTCATGATATGATACTATTGCTAGTATTTCTCCTTCTCCTCCTCCTCCTACTATTATTGCTACTACTATTGCTAGTATTACTGCAGCTACATATGACAAAGATGATGATAATGATAATAATTATGGCAGCAGCGTTGATGACAATGATGATATTATTATTACCAATTCTAGTACTATTAATGGTACTGATGACAATGATAAAAGATTTTCTTACTGATATACGATATTGTAACTATTACCACTGATATAATTGCAACAAGCAGTAATTACATTGCCATTGCTAACACAACTTATATCTAGGTATCTATCTATATATCACACATAAAGTGTGTGTACGGTGCAGTGTGCGTGTGTGTGTAAACAGGGGAGGTTGTATGAGTATATTCAGCTTTGTATGTTTTACATATGCAGACTATTTGCAATACAAAGTTTAATAATTACAAGGCTAAAAGATACTCAGCGTCACGTCGTTAGAGGAAGAGAGCGTTTTCTGCAATGTAATGACTTCGGAAGAGTTCGCAAGTCACCCTGGGAACTTGTGCTGTGTCTTCCGTTTCTGCTCTGACGTCTTAAGAAGGGTCTATAGTATATTCGGAACGTCAAGGTTGTTAGTCTATCCCTGGCTTATTTTTTATTCCGGTTTAATTTATTTTGCTTGCTTGTATGCATTGTGTTGGGTTTTTAATCGGCTTGGTTCAGTTGTGTTGTTTTGTCACTTGTTTCCATTTATTATGCTGGGTTATGGACGGACAGATCCTTTTGTATATATGAAGGTATGCGCATAGAAAGGGGGTCTCAGTCAATACGTTTATTAACTGTTTTGTCATCTATAATATGAGTATCGATATCTTCACGTTAATGCACTCCATCTCATGCTTGTAGGGGATTACAGTGTAGATATCGATGTTTGTATTACAAATGAAAGTTTAGATTAACAAAATATCTTAATGAACGCAAATGATCCAAGAACACAATTGGACACGCACACCCTTATATGTTGAGTTCGCTCATTCTTACCTTCAAGAATATTTTTTGGTTGAAGAACGACAGTGCTGCCGCGTAACCCACAAATCGACAAGAAAACGAATTATGTATTTCCTAACATGTTCTGAAGGATCAAATTCGTAAGTCTTGTTGTTATCAATTGATTTATCAATATATTAATTCATTAGATAAATTTCAATAAAACCCAACACAACACAAAAAT
>NW_023650541.1:0-5951 GCF_015228065.2 Penaeus monodon | reverse complement strand
GATGGGTTCCAGGGTCGGGGTTTTTTTACCGTGAGGAGAATCTCCAGAACCTGCAGGGTTTTTTCCGTGAGCAACCGACGTTTTCTGTTGGCAACCGACTATAGGCTTGCTTGGTTGGCTACCCTGCGGGGGTCCCCACTTCCAAAAACTTCCCCCGTCCCCTCCAGTGGGGCCCACCCCTAAGGTTGTTTTCACCTGGGCAAGGGGACTAAGGGAGGTGTAGTGGTTGCCCGGTGGGGTTCAACCCATGGCCAGTCTCTGGGGGCCTGACACACCAGGAAACTTTCAAAACCACAACCTGACGGGACCCCAGTTGCTCTGGTGGGAGCTTCTTCAAAACGCGTAAACACTTCCGAGGGGCAGCTAAAGGGGAGGGTCCCATTGGCTTTTTACGGCCCGAGGGGCAAGGCAGAATTTCCATCCCCCTGGAGGGCCCCATTAGGAGGCCCCACTGAGAGCATGTCCACAAGGGCTCGGGCTGAAATGGGAAATCAAGTCCTTGCCATCATTCCATGGTGCGTAAGCGCTCCAAAAACACTGCTGGAGAAAGGGACAAGGAAACAGTTTCCATCAGGAATCTTGCTGAAAGAGGTCCGAAGGGCCATTTCTTGGTAAATGGACCCTTCCGCCCCTGCCTACCAAAGGCCCTGAGAAAAAAACTGAACTCTAATTGTCCCCCCCTCACAGATGGAACTGCCAGTCCGATTCAGGGGGATGGGACGGAATCATTCTCAGATTCATTGTTGGGGTTCGTAAAAACGTTGGGCTGAGTATTTTTGAAAACCAGTTTGTACCAGTTGGGGACCCTCCAAACAGTTAGGCCTGGATTGCAAGCGATGGTCCCTCAGTACCTGTGGCTTGGGAACCCACCACCCATCAGCGAGGGGGAAACCTCCTACCCAAAACAGAGGGTTAGGGCTTGCTGGATTTTCCAAACCTGAAGAGTGGGAAAAAAACTGCAGGGTATATGTGATAATCCCTTGCTGAAACCTGCTTAAAGGGCTGAGGGGTGAACCTATGGGCCTCGGGGGCCTGCATTACAGTCCCTGGACTGCCTTTCTGGGCAGTCTGGTTACCATTTCCCCCCTGAACCTGCTGGGGGGCGTGGGTCTCATCCCTCTCTGGAAGGGGAAAAGGGGGGATCGTTGGGATTTGTAGCAAAACTACCGTGGCATTTAACCAACTGCTCAGCATAACCAGGCAAGGTTTCTCGCCCACAATTTTCTTCTGAAAACAGATCCGCAAACCACCATTACTGAGGGCATCAGAGAACCCAGAAGCAGTCCGGATTTTACTCCTGATAGGGAACCACGATAGGACCGTTATACTAGCCACTTCGAGTTAATTTGTGGGAAACGCCGTCGTGGAAGTTTTGGTTCGTGGGTTTGCTTTGGCAGCCTACATCGACCCTCAAGAAAGGCGTTTGGACTCGGTTGCATTCGGGAAATCGCTATGGGAAGATCCTGGAGGGCTCAGGGGAATTTCCGACACAGATTATTGGGCCTGATAGCAAGCATCTTATTACTGGTGTTACTGGAAAGTTGCTGTAAAAGTGTGGTGGGGGGTATGTTCGGAAACTTCTTCCCTGTTAATTCAGGGGTGAGGCAAAGGGCTGCGTCCTTGCCCACAACACTTTTTCAAACACCCTGTATGGAACTAGATAATGAGTAGAAGGGCTTACTAGCCCAAAGTCAGTGTGGGGAGCAACACTAGGGCAATATTAAGGGTCTCAGGAACCTTGACTTTTGCCGATGGGATGGTTGCTATCCTATTCTGAGTCCCTGGAGGTCCACTTGGGGGGGGGGCTCTTGATGCATTTAAAGAAAATGAGGGGGGAAAAAACCCCCCTAGGCCAAAGAGGGTCTCCGGGGCCCCCAAAAAACCAAGATTTCAGGGAACCTTTTGTGGGGCCTTTAGGGGGAAAAAACCCGTTCAGTCGTTTTCCAGCTTGGGGGGGGGGGGGGGGGGACTTTTAAAAAAGTCCAAAAAGGGTTTTTTTTTAACATACCTTGGTAGTGGGGGCCATATTCTCTGGTTTTTTGTCAAACCCGGGGAAAGTTCCATGGGGGACAGAAAGGGGGGTTCTGGAAAAACGGGGGAAGCCAGGGGGAAACCCCCTTTCAACAAGGGGGCTTTTTGGGGGGAGATGCCCCGGGCACCCTTGCAGGGGGGGGAAACCCAAAGTGCGGGGGACTTTAAGGCCCCCTGATAATGCCGGGGTTTTTGGGGCCCCCTAGGGGGGGCAAAAAAAACTTGGGGGTTTATCCAGTGGTTCTTGGGTCTCGCCTTTGGGTTTCCTTTTGTAAAAAATCCCTTTCGCCGGTCTTTGGGCGTAAACAGTTTGGAGGGGACCCGCGGGCCCCCCCCCCAAAACCGGGGGGTTTTTTAACCCACCCGTGAGGGACGGGCCCATGGAAACCTTTTTTATTTTTGCCATAATCGGGGGGATCCCCCCAAATTTAGGCATTTAGGGGCCCCCTAGCTCGTCTCCCCTTTGGGGCCGGGGCCCCTTTGCCCAAATCGGGGGTTTTGGTCTTCTCTGCCGGGGGAAAAAAAACCCTGGGGTGGGGGGGGGGGGGGGCCTGTGGGAAGGACCTAAAGGAGACATGTTTGGGGGCAGCTCGTCAAGGGGAACCTGTCCCGGAAAAATTAGGAAAGGGCCCCGGGGCCCCCCCCCGGGGGGGGGACCCGGCCATGGGGGGGTTTTTCCCCGTGGCGGGAAAAAGCGAAGGGGGGGGGGATGCGGGCCCCACCCCCCCGGGCGGTTTTTTTCCCCTTGTTTTGATGATGACGTTTTAAAATGTTTAATCCCCACCCCATAATTTGCAATAAAAAATGCACCAACCCCCCAACACCCACCACCAAACCCCAAAACCCCACAACCACACCCCCCACCCACCCCCCAAAATTTCCCCCTTATTATAATATTAATTAAAAATATTAATATAAAAATTAATTTTTAATTATTATTGTAGGAAAATATTTAATAATATTTTAAAAAAATTATTTTATATAAATTTTAAAATTTTTTTAAAATTTTAAACATACAACCAAAACACCCCCCACAAAACCCAAAAAAAACCCACAACACAAAAACACACCCCCACAAACCCCCACCCCACAAAAACCCACACCCACAAAACACACAACCCTTTTCCCAAATTAATTTTTATATTTTAAATATTTTAAAAAAATTATATATAATAAATAATATATATTAATATAATTTTAAAAATTATTGTTTTTGGGGGTCTGCCTTGAGGGGCCCCCCTTGAAGATGTTTTGAATAGGGATATACACACATAATATCATAAAAAAAAACCCAACACCACACAACCAAACACCCCCCTAATTATATTAAAATTTAAAATAATAATATATAATAAATTTTTAAATAAATCATCATCAAAACCTATCCTATCTTCTATCTATCTTCTTTTCTTATAATTTAAGAATATATTTATTTATATTTTTTATAAAAATAATAAAAAATTTAAATAATATATAATTTAAATATAATATAATATACAAAACCCCCCAACCCCCCACCCCCACACACCCAAAAAAACACAAAACAACCAATTTCCCTTATATTTTAATTAATATATATATATATATATATTTTTAAAAAAAATTTATAATAATAATATAAAAAATTTTTAAAATTTTAAAAAAAAAAAAAAAAAAAAAAACCAAAACCCCCAAAAAAACCCCCAAAACCCCCCAAACACACCACAACACAAATTCACCCCCAATATAAAATATATATATAATATTTATAAAAAATATAATATATAAATTTATATAATAGATTTTAAAAATTTATTATTATTTTTAAATAAAAAACCCCCCCAAACCCCCCCAAACCCCAACCCCCCAAACCCCCCCCCAAACCCCCCAACAAAAAACCCCCCAAAAAAAAAACCCCAATATTACTTAGTTTAAAATAAAAAAAATTTACCTTTTCTGGGACTTTTATTTTTATTGATTGTAAAAGGGGGTTCACTTAATTTTTTCGGTTTTACCGGAAAAAAAAACTCACGTTAATTACCAAAAATTTTTTGGGAACCCCAAATCCCCATTGTATGTTTTTAAAAAGTCAAATGGGGTTCCCTGCCCCAAATTTTTTTCCTTTAAGGGGAAAATTTTGATTGTAATAGGGAAATTTTAAATTCGGGAGATCGAGGTCATTTTTTGGGGAAAACTTTTTTCCAAATTAGAATTTTTTCTCTTTTTTTTTTTTCTTATTATAAAGGCCACTTCTTTGGGGGAAAAAACAAAAAAATGTTTTTTAATTCCCCCCCCCGTAAAACCCCCAAACGCAAGGGTAGTAATCTATTAATCCCCCCGGGTAAAAGCCGTCCCTCGTTTTGAAAAAACCATATGTTTTGGGGGAAAAAGCTGGAATTGGCAAATCGTTTTTTATTAATTTCTGAAAAAAATTTTGGGGAAAAAAATTTGGTGAAGTAAAAATGGGGCCAAAAGGGTTTTTTTTTTCCGGAAAATTTTGGGTTTTTATATTTTCCGTTTTTTACGGGGGCCCAAATTTTTTGCATAGCGAAAAAGGGTTTTAAAACCGCTTTCGAAAAAAAAGGGAATCAATGGCATAAAACCGAAAAAGTGGAGGGGGCCAGAGAACCCCAAAAATGGCGATTTTTCATTTCATTCTTGTGAAAAAAAAAAAAAATGCAGAAGCTTTTTTTTAAAAGGGAAAAATTTTCATAATCAAAATTCTTTCGTTCTCTAAATATAAAAGGCCAAAAAATATTATACAAAAAATATATTTAAAATATATATTAAAATATTAATATATATTTTATAAAATATTTTTAAAATTTATATGTTTTAAAAATATTATTATATATTATAAAAAATAAATAAATTAATAAAATTTTATAATAACATTTAATATTATAAAAAGGGGACCGAAAATATATCAAACCCAAAAAAGTTAGTGGGTTCTTAGGAAAAAAAAAAATTAAAAAAAATTTTTAAAAAAAAAAAAAACCCCTTTACAAGGATTACCCAGGGACAACACCATCATCCGTACAGATGTCAAAATAAATAAAAAAACAGATCCGATCTCATTAAAAAATTACTGAGTCACCCTTTTGCTAAAATCGCCAGATCACGAAATTTTAACTTTTGGGGACAGTAAATAAAAAAAAAAACCCAAGCTACAAACCCCCCCCCCCAAAATAAAAAAACTTTTTCCCCCGGAAAACACCCCCGGGGGGGGGGACCATCCCCACTCTTTTTCAAAAAAAAGTGGGCCCTCTCTTAAATTTTTTTAAAAAAAAAAGAGGGATTTTAAAAGGAAAAGGGGGGGGACGTTCTCGGGGAACCCCAAAACTAAAAAAAATTTATTTTGCCACTGCTCCCCCAAATAAAAAACAATTTTAATTTTTTGGGGGGGTTCCCTCGCCCCCAGGGGGAAAATTAAAAGGGGAAAAAAAAAAAAAAAGTTAAAAAGGGGACCGAAAAAACACCCCCAAAAAACTCTTAAAAAAAACGAAAAAAACGGGAAACATCCCCCCTTTCATGCCGAAAAAAAACAAAGGGAAAAAGGGGGGAAATTTTTTAAAAAAACTGAACCCCAATCTGCAAAAAAACCAAAACCCATTCTCAAAAATGAAATACAATGAAATATAAAAACCCCCGGGGGGAAAAAACATAAAAAAAAAAAAACATTGGGGGAAAAAACCAAATACAAAAAAAAAAACTTTCTTGTTAAAGTTTTCATTAAAGGGGGGGGAGGGGGAAAACAAAATAAAACGGAAAACTTTCCCTAATACGGAGACGCACTTATGAAAGGGGAAACAAGCTGCTTCCCCAGGGCCCCTCCCCAAGCAAAAAAGGGGGGTAAGGGGCTCTCAAAAAAAAATTTTCGGGGACCACACCCAAAAAAAAAATTTAGGAGTAGAAAACAACAGTCCTGGAATAGTAAAAAC
>NW_023650540.1:0-5951 GCF_015228065.2 Penaeus monodon | reverse complement strand
TCAATTATAATAAAAATAAAAAAAAACTAAATTTACTTTAATAAACTTTATAACCAACAAAAAAAGCATTAAAAATTTAAAATTAAAATTTATCCCCTTTTAAAAACTTATTTATTATTATTGTTATTATTACAGAATAATAGATTTTTTGGCAAATACTAATAATTTAAGATAATAGTAAAAATAATATAATAATATAAAATAATAATAATAATAATAATAATAATAATAATAAAAATTTAAAAATTTTAATAATATTCAAATGTTACCAAAATTCTCTTTATTCTCATTTTTATCATCATTATTTTTAAAGATTAATACAATTCTGGTAATTATTATCATCATTACCCTAATAATTGCCAAAATCCCAAGAAATCGAAAAAAACGTTTTTTTGGAGTAAACTCTCAAAAGGCATATTTCGCTAGATTTTGCCGCTTTTTCGACTTTGGGAATGTTTTTTCTTATACCTTTTTATATTAATATGGACACAATTCCTTTATTATTCATCATCTTATCATGATTATCATCTTATTATCGTATCATCATCATTTCATCATTATCATCATTATCATCATCATATCATCATTATTGCAATTATTATCATCATATTGCAATTGTATCATTATTATTGCAATATGGAGTTATAGTATATATTTTTGCAATAATACTAATACCACAACAATAATAATAGTAATAACAATAATAATAACAATAATAACGATTTTATAATAATTATTATTACATTATCTTAATTAGTATCGTTATTACTGTAATATTACTGTTATAATAATTATTTGCAATTATACTACCGTACAAATAATAATAATGATAATATAACAATAATAATACTATAACAATTATAACCACTAGCATTATTATTATTATACTTATACTTATTATTATTATTGTTATTATTACAGATATAATAGATATTTTATGATCAATATAATACAATATAATATATAATAATAATAATATAATAATAATAATAATAATAATAATAATAATAATAATAATTTTAATAATATTCAAATGTTATCAAAATTCTCTTTATTCTCACTTTATCATCATTATTGTTATGATTAATACAATTCTGGTAATTATTATCATTATTACCCTAATAATTGCCGAAATCACCAAAGAAATCGAAAAAACGTCTTTTTGGAGTATACTCTCAAAAGGCTATATTTCGCTAGATTTTGCCGCTTTTTCGACTTTTGGGAATGTTTTTCTTATACCTTTTTATATTATATATGGACACAATTCCTCTTATTATCATCATCGTTATCATGATTATCATCATTATTATCGTTATCATCATCATTATCATCATTATCATCATTATCATCATCATTATCATCATTATTGCAATTATTATCATCATTATTGCAATTGTTATCATTATTATTGCAATTATTGGAGTTATAGTATATATTTTTGCAATAATACTAATAACCACAACAATAATAATAGTAATAACAATAATAATAACAATAATAACGATTTTATAATAATTATTTATACATTATCTTAATTAGTATCGTTATTACTGTAATTATTACTGTTATAATAATTATTTTTGCAATTATACTACCAGTACAAATAATAATAATGATAATAATAACAATAATAATACTAATAACAATATTATAACCACTAGCATTATTATTATTATACTTATACTTATTATTATTATTGTTATTATTACAGATATAATAGATTTTTTGGCAATACTACTGATAATTAAGATAATAGTAATAATAATAATAATAATAATAATAATAAATAATAATATAATAATAATAATAAAATAATAATAATAATAATAATAATAATTTTAATAATATTCAAATGTTATCAAAATTCTCTTTATTCTCACTTTTATCATCATTATTGTTATGATTAATACAATTCTGGTAATTATTATCATTATTACCCTAATAATTGCCGAAATCACCAAAGAAATCGAAAAAACGTCATTTTGGAGTATACTCTCAAAAGGCTATATTTCGCTAGATTTTGCCGCTTTTTCGACTTTTGGGAATGTTTTTCTTATACCTTTTTATATTATATATGGACACAATTCCTTATTATCATATCGTTATCATGATTATCATCATTATTATCGTTATCATCATCATTATCATCATATATCATTATCATCATCATTATCATCATTATTGCAATTATTATCATCATTATTGCAATTGTTATCATTATTATTGCAATTATTGGAGTTATAGTATATATTTTTGCAATAATACTAATAACCACAACAATAATAATAGTAATAACAATAATAAAACAATAATAACGATTTTATAATAATTATTTATATCATTATCTTAATTAGTATCGTTATTACTGTAATTATTACTGTTATAATAATTATTTTTGCAATTATACTACCAGTACAAATAATAATAATAATATATTAATATATAATAATATAATAATAATAATAATATAATAATATAATATATAATAATAATAAATTTAATAATATTAAATGTTATCAAAATTCTCTTTATTCTCACTTTTATATCATATTGTTATGATTAATACAATTACTGTAATTATATTATTACCCTAATAATTGCCGAAATCACCAAAGAAATCGAAAAAACGTCATTTTGGAGTATATCTCAAAAGCTATATTTCGCTAGATTTTGCCGCTTTTCGACTTTTGGGAATGTTTTTTATATAACCTTTTTTATATATATAACACAATTCCTTTATTATCACATTTATCATGGATTTATCATTATTTATCGTTTATCATCATCATTATCATCATATCAATTATATCTCATTATCATCATTATTGCAATTATTATCATCATTATTGCATTTTATCATTATTATTGCAATTATTGAGTTATAGTATATATTTTTGCAATATTATTAATAATCACAACAATAATAATAGTAATAACAATAATAATAATAACAATAATAACGATTTTATAATAATTATTTATACATTATCTTAATTAGATCGTTATTACTGTAATTATTACTGTTATAATAATTATTTTGCAATTATACTACCAGTACAAATAATAATAATGATAATAATAACAATAATAATACTAATAACAATATTATAACCACTAGATTATTATATTATACTTAACTTATTATTATTATTGTATTATTACAGATATAATAGATTTTTGGCAATATACTAATTATATATCATATTATATTTGATATATATATTTAAATACAAACAATTAATATAATAATATGTTTAATTATATAAATTATAAATATATTATATATTATAAATAATAAATATAAATATCATATTACACATATTGAGATTAATACAATTTATTATTATTATACTATATAATTGCAAATACAAGAACAAAAAATATTTGGATATATTCAAAAGTAATTTAGATTTTGCGTTGACTTTAATGTATTTTATACTTTTTATATATATATGAAAATCTTATTATCATATCGTTATCAATATTACATCATATATCTTATCAATTATCATCATTATTCATTATACATCTTATTCATTATTCAATTATTATATATTATGCAATTAACATTATTTTGCAATTATTGATATAGTATATTTTGCATAATATTACCATAACAATAATGAATATTAATAATTAAAATAATACAATAATAAGATTATAATAACTCTTTATATCATTTTATGATTATCTTATTATCGTATCTATTATTTATATAATTATATTGCATATATCATTATCATAATATAATCAATATAATAATCAAATTATAATATATGAATATTATTAACAATTTTATAATACTTAACCCTAACATATATATTATTTATAATTAAAATAATAACATTTTATTAATTATATTATTAGATTAATCGTTATTACTTAATATATTACTAATAATAATATTAATAATACATAATAATAATAATAATGATAATAATACATATAATATAATAATTTTATATATTCAAATTATTAAAATTACTTATATTCTATTATATTATTATTTATAATTAATACAATAGAATTTTTATATATTACCTAATAATACGTAAATCACAAAAATAGAAATAAAATATATTGAATAATAATCAAAATATAATTATGTAAGAATACATCATTAATACTTTTGAAATTTTTTCAACCTTTTAATATTATCTTATGTACAATTTCTCATTATTATTCATTTAATCAATTTGTCAATTATTATTACTAATAATTCCAATACCAAAGAAATCAATAAAATCATTGGATAATTTCAAAGTAATTTGCTAATTTTATCATTTTTGCAATTATTGGAGTTTTATATATTTTTCATTTATATATAACACAATCTATATATATACATTAATAATATCATATATATTTTAATAATTATTAACATTATCTAATTAGTATCTTATACTTAATTATTCATTATTTAATTATTTTGCAATTTATCATATATTATAATGATGAATTATATAATATTTTGCTAATAATAATATATCAACATACATTATATATCAATAATATACTTAATAACATTTTATATATTAATATATAGATTTTATAATTATAATTAATTATGATAATAGTAATTATAATAATAATTTTCAATTAATACAATAATAATAAAAATATAATAATAACAAAATAATAATAACAATATAATAAAATAATATTATTTAATATTCATTATTATATATTTTATTATTTAAATTAATATTTTTGATATTATAAAAATAATGGTAATATAATATATTAATACCATAATAATTCCAAATACAAAAAATCGAAAAAACGTCATTTGGAGTATATTAAAAGCTATAATTACGCTAATTTACATTTTACTTTGAATTTTTATTATACTTTTTTATATTATAATGGAACTAATCCTTATTATCATACTTATCATGATATCATCATTATTATCGATTATCAATTTATCTATTATCATCATTATCTCATATTTCATTATTGCAATTTTATCATATATTCATTTTTATTATATTAGCAATTATTGGAGTTATAGTATTATTTTGAATAATACTAATAACCTATAACAATTAATAATAGAATACAATAATAATAACATAATAACGATTTTATATATATATTATTTATCATTATCTTAATTATCGTTATTACTTAATATTATTGTTATATAATATTTTTGCAATTATATACATACAAATAATAATATGATAATAATAATAATAATAATACTAATAACAATATTAACTACTAGATAATATTATATAATATATATAATTATTATTACATATAATAATTTAGAATAATACTAATAATTAAGATAATATAAATTATAATATATATAAATAAAATATAATATATATAAAATAATATAATAATAATATAATAAATAATAATAATAATAACTATAATAATATTAATTTACTCAATATTTATTTATTATAATATTATTATATATTAATAAATGGTAATTATTAATCAATAATTACTAATAATGCATAATATAATAATTAAAAATAATTTAAATATATTTCAAACTATATTCATGTATTGATATTTTGAATTTGGGAATTTTTCTTATACCTTTTTATATTACAAATGGACAAAAAATTCCTTAACTCATTTGTTACTATAACATATTAGAGTTATCACATATTCTATAATTATTATCATCATTATCAATTTATGGCATTATTCTCATTTTCAATTTTATCATTATTATTCATTTTTGGATTATTATATATTTTCAATTATATATAACCACACATATCAATTATATAATTATATCATATAAATATTAATGATTTTATAAAATTATTTATATATAATTTTCTATACTGTAATTATTACTTATTAAATATTATACAATTATATACAGTAACAATAATAAATATAATAAATATAATAATTATATATATTATTAATTATACTTATATATTATATTATATTATTTGCATTATTTACCAGTACAGATA
>NW_023650539.1:0-5952 GCF_015228065.2 Penaeus monodon | reverse complement strand
GGGGTTTTTTCCCGGGGGCCACCCTTAACATTAAAATTTTTCTGGGTTCTTTCCCCTAACCCCAAAGTTTTCCCCTCAAAAAATTTTTAAACCCCTTTCCCATCGGTCTGGGGAAAGACAATTCCTACATATTGAGGGTTTTGGAGGAGAACATGAAACTTGACCCCCAGGAATGGGCAACCCAAACGCAGACGGTCACCTGTCTGGTGACAAAACCCCCAATATCAGGCTACCATCTCGCGTGGGGTGATGCGAGGATCACGTTGACATACTTCAACATTTTTCGATGTACTTCAAAATATCAAGATCCATGATTGATACACCTTCAATGGTTTCATACTAGGTACTTACTATATGAAATGTTTTCATATTACAGGTAAGATTCCTTAGTGATGGAGGACTTTCCCCTTCTTACCTGGTTGGGAGCCCGGGAACATACATTCCCATCTTGCCTTTAAGCTGGAAAGGTTCCAAGTGATGCAATCGCTGAGTCCAGAGGAATGTGTCGGGGGTTGGAAGGTCGTTCAAGGAGAGAGCTAGATCTGTAAATTGTGAAACTTTTTACAAATTGAATTTTAATTCTAAAACCAAAACCCAAAATGGAATTTTTCAACGATAGGAAGCATGCAGGGTGGGCTCACAAATTTTTCAAACAGCCACGGGCGGTAATGGGAAGTATCGCAGCTTTCAGTCTGAGGCAGTGGGAAAGGGTATGGTCTCAGTACCTTACAAATTATGTTGAAATTTTGCAGCCATGATAATGGTTATCAAGCGCCAAACATGAATAAAGGAAAGATTGTTGCTGCTGCAGGGCAGCAGCCGTGCAGCTCGCTCAACATCGGACAAGAAGTCTTTATCGGGTCGGGCAAAGTGGGAGAGTTCCCTGGTCAGATGAAGGAAAGGGGTGGGAACATTCTTCATACCCTTTGCCAGGACATTTTTTTCATTCACTTGTGATTATGGGTAGCTTTTGGTCGGTCACAGTCTTGGCTAAAGGGCAAGCGTTCCAAGGGGGCCAGGGAGAGTTTAACATAACGCTTGAAAGTTGTCAAAAATAAGGGGATGAGGAGGAGCCTGAGCCTCAAGAAAGCTCCCTAGACATGGTTCAGGGGAGAGGATATCTCTAGGTAGTTTCTATGTCGACCAGTATCAACAATATGGTGGGGGATGATTAAAGTGACTTTGCGGAATTTTTAAAACAAAGGACTGACTTTCACTTCTAAGAGAAAAAATAGGAGTTATACCTGGTACATTTTTCCAAGAGATTCGGGATGTGAGGAACTACTTTTGCAATCTCCTTTTTTGTAGGCCGTGAGGACTATACGAGACGGCTTTAGCCAAACTGAATTTAAAGGTCACATTTGAGAGAACGGTTCGAAACAGTCAGGCGACATTCTCTTAGATGTACCAATCATTGGAAATTCATAGAGCCGGGGAAGCTCACATTCGACCGTGTTTTAGCCTCTGTTTTTGGATCAGCTATCAATTTGTAATTTAATCGTGCCCACAGTGTTTTAAATAATTGAGGATATGGACCACTTCAGACGGTGTGCTGTCGTGGCAGGAGCTCACCAGTCCGAAAAGGATCTGCCCTCCATATTTGTGATGACGGACGGAAGGGCCATTTACCGAAAGATAGAGAGCCACACGTGTGAGGTGTCTAGGTGCAGAGCGGAAGGTGTGAACTCCGGCCTGGATTCGTAATAGATGTCACAAAGGGCCACTGGCAAACCCCTGCCAGAGTCACCCGGCGTATGGAGAACCGGGTGATTGTGGCGATGCCCAGAGCCATTTTGCTCATACCCAGGACCACCCAGTGGGTGGTAAACCCACTATGTAATCCGCACTGCCATGGGGGATATCCCAATTCCTAGGACCAACAGGGCTCATAGGAGTCAAAAACATTAGGTGAAAAAATGACTATCGTTTGCAGAATAAGAATTCATCCAATCATGGCAAGAACCCATTCTGGTTGAATGGCAACCTAACGGAAGCATTCCGCGGTGGGGGGGGGGGGGAGGGGGAAGAAATTGAGGGCTGCAAGGGTGGGGATAGACAACAAATGGCTATATCTGGAGACAAGCCCTGGTCATACTCTTGGACAGGAAATATGTGGTTCGTGTACATGTTACGGAGCTAGGATGTCTGAATTCGATGCTGAGGCTGCGCTGATATATACCTCTTTGACCACTTGGCTTAAGGGAGTTGTAGCGGCCCATCAAGATCATCGTGGAAATATGTGGGTCTGCAGATGTTCAGTGATCGAGTCGAACAATACGAATAGTGCTGTGATATTCTCATTACGCACATGCGTTTGGACCAACTATGTCCTTTGTTAGACTCCATGGTGGAGGGAGAGAAGGAATGAAGGTTCTAAAACAGTGAGACAGTACTCAAATTTAAAAATACCTTCCTGACGAACTATGAAGAACATTCCCTCTATACTATGTGGGAACTTCCACTTCAGGGAAGAATGGGCTATACAGGTCGGGATTTCGAAGATCAAAGGAGAAAGCCTGCAACAGATTAAGAAAATTAGGTACGTAACAAATAGTAATTGCAGTAGGAAGAACATTATGGGACTAAAGATTGTTTTCTCAAACAGAAATATTGAGCAATGTCAAACTAGGTTGATCTGGGGACAACACAGGAGATTATTGTGCTTCAGGAAGTATACGTTGGTGCGTAACGAGATTGGGGCTTCTTTTACTATTTCTCACAAATCAATTAGTTGAGGATTGATCTGTTTCCAGACCTTCATGCAGCATATGAGGCAGAAAACCTGCTTAGAGAAACTAGAAATTTAATGGTACAATATAGCGAAAGGAGAAGGAGTGATGGATGGTAACAGTTGACACCAGTACCTGTCAATAAAGTGGTCCAGAATCAATGAAGTTGGCAGTATCCAGCAGGTTAACATATGGCCCAATGGAAAAGTTTTTTTTTGTTAATAAGGCAAGTGAGAAGTTTTTTTCCAGAGGCAAAGCGACGTGCCCGATGCTGTTTGCACAGCCAGGTAAATCCTTTGCTTCGTTCTAGCCATCCTCCTTCCACCAACCCTTGCCCCAATGCGTTCTTACACCACACACTCTGCCACTTCCTTTAAACCCTCAAGTCCCAATTGCTGACATGCCTCTGGTGAGTTGTTCCACCAGAAACGGAGGAGGGTATGAGAGACAAAGTGGTCTTTAGCCATGGCAAGGAACTCCTGACGCTCCAAAACATCCAAGGAGTCTCTGTGAGGCCTAGTAAGGCTCCAGGAGGCCCTCCAACGGTGACAGAACTCCAGCTGCCACAACATCCACAGGGGCCTCTGCTGCTAGACAGACTGCCCTGAAGCAAAGGCTCAGGTCCGTTCTTTGCCAGGCAAAGAAATCCTGAACCTGTCCAAAGGGAAGACCTGTGGAAACTAGTTCCAAGGTAAACAACCTTCAAAAAGGTACTCTCCAGGATCCTGGAAAGGGAAGCCTAAAGGTGTGAGGCAAACCTTGACCACAGGTGCTGCCAAACACCTATAGAAAAATTAAAGAACTGGTACCCTACCAATGACTGTCAAGGAATTCATGCAAAATGGGAAGAACTGCAACTCTGATAGTCCATTGTGATGCCAGGATATGACCGGATTCCACCAGAGGATTCAATTCAGCCCATTATGGAACCTTGACAATGGACCATGGAGGAGTAGCAGTATTGGTACGTCAGGATATTCCCTTCCAGGCCATCCACCTGCAGACAACACTGCAGGTGAAGGCTGTGAGAATAGGCTTGACACAACCTTACACTGTTGCATTCATCTACCTTCCTCCACATAATCTCAGCATAGATGATTTGGAAGATCTATGTGGGCAGTTGCCACATCCATTTCTACTCTCCGGAGATTTCATTGGTCGGTATCACCTCTGGGAGACACTTTGTGCAACCCTCGAGGAAGGGCCTTGGAGTCTTGTTCTTAAGAGTAGATGCAGTTTACTGAACAGTGACACTCCCACACATTTCCAATTCAAACTGGGACATTCTCCAATATAGACCTATCAATAGGCTCACTGATTCACAGTTGAATTCACTTGGCATATGGAAGACTCATGAAGCGACCATTTCCAATAATTTTGGAGGAGGTGATGGTATCCAGCAATGGAGTGTAGAAGATGGCGACTTGAACATGGAGACTGGAATCTTTTTAGATCAACTGCAGTATTGCAAGGATCTGTGAATGATTTCCAGTGTGTTCAAGATGCTGTTAATCACTTCACATCACGAATTCACCTTGCAGCAGAAGCATCCATTCCAAAAGTAGCGGACAGTACCGTCGACCTCCAGTACCATGGTGGTCTGATGAATGCCAACAAGCTGTCAGAGCAAGAAAAGCTGCATTAAGGCAGTTGAAACGACGCCCCAGCATTGTAACCTGATCATTAAAAAAAAAAAAAAAAAAAAAACCGAGCCAAGGCCAGCGCGTGCTAAAGGAGGCTAGACGGACGTCATGGAACAGTATGTCTCCTCGATTAACTCTGGGACACCCTTAGCATGGGTATGGGACAAGGTGAGTAAGACTGCTGGAAAGAGCACATCCATGTCACAACCTGCTCTGAAGATAGATGGTATAATCATCACAGACAAAAAAGATGTTGTAATGAGCTACCTAAATCCATGGCAGAGATCTCCTCTGGAGCATCTACACTCCCTCGATTCTCCACTCTTCGGGCTGACAGGAACAACACCAGTGTCGTTCTTCAGTAGGACTGTAGCAGAACTTCCATACAACTTGCCATTTTTGTGCAAGGAGATGGACTCTGCTTTTGCAGCTCTGCCGTAAGACTGCCCCAGGAAGTGACGATATTCCATACCAAATGATATCTCACTTACAGAGAGTCCAGAAGTTCCTGTTGGACTATCAATAGGATCTATAGGGAGGGCACAGTTCCATCCATGGAAAGAGGCTATAATCATTCCTGTTCCTAAACCTGGCAATGATGTTTCCACACCAGGAAATCACAGATCAGTTTTTCTGACCAGCTGCATCTGCAAGCTCATGGAGAAAATGGTAAACTTCAGGTTGACATGGCTGCAAGAAAAAGAAAAGTGTTGACCCATATCAATATGGCTTTAGAAAATTGAGATCGAGCACAGATGCACTTGTGGATGGAAACTGCTATACAGAATTCCTTCGCACAGCGACGTCACATGATAGCAGTCTTCTTAGACCTTGAAAAGGCTGATGATACTACTTGTAATGATGGCATACTCATGAAGCTGTATGACATTGTTTAAGAGGAGCATTACCTACCTATCATTTGTAAAAGTTTAGAGTTCGGGTGGGAAACAGTTTCTCTAACCTCAGCTGGAAGGGGTCCCACAAAGGGGGTGTCTTAAGGGTGACCCTGTTTGCCATTGCTATAAATGACATTCTGTAAAGGTTGTTCTTTTTCCACTGTATGCAAGGAATCGGTGCAAGGACACATGTAGACTGCAATAAATCAGGTGTTACAGTGGGCAACATATCATGGGTTTTAAATTTTCTCCAGGGAAGACCATGGCTATACATTTACACAAACGAGGAAAGTTTTCCATTTCACCAATTCCAAGAGGTGAAGTACTTGGGTCTAAATTTTTGACTCAAGACTTACATGGGTGCCTCACATCAATCAGTTAACAGTGAAAGGCTACAAAAGCGCTTAGTATTTTGCGGGTTCTTTCAGATTTATCTTGGGGTGCAGACCGCACAAGCTTCTATAGCTTTACCGAGCGCTTATTCGTAGTAAGTGACTGGATGTGAAGCTTATTCATCTGCAACTCCCACTGTTCTCGGTTCATAATGAAGCTCTCAGAATCTGTACTGGGGCTTTCAGGTCTTCACCTGTGGAGTCCCTGTATGCTTAGAGTGGAGAACCACCTCTTATACACCGGACTACATGAACCTGATTACTAACGAGACTACAAAGGATTCCGGGATCC
>NW_023650538.1:2500-5953 GCF_015228065.2 Penaeus monodon | reverse complement strand
GGTGGGTGCAACAAAAAAGCTGGGCACTTGTGAGGAAGTGGAGCGTCCAGAAGAGTCGTCGGGGAGCAAGGAGTTGTTGGTGTAGGGCCGTTCCCTGACTTCCTCGAGGACTTGGCGCACCGCTGTGGCGTTCCCCATGGGCCAGGAAGCTACTCCTGGGGCCATGGTGAAAAAAAAGATGACGTTAGCCCCAGTAGCGGCGATGAGGACGTGCAGACGCTGACCGAGATGGGGACGAGCATTTGGACGGTGAGGGCGATGCAACAGACTCAGTGGTGACCATGAGCCAGGTTTTTGGGCAGAAGATACCCCTCTGGGTGCCACTCCCAAATCTACCACCGCCCACACCTCCTCCAGAGCGACCCCAGTGAGAGCGAAGAAAGCCGCGCTGGATGAAAGATTTTTGTGTTTCTGAGAACTGATTTACAATTACAGTTACTTTTGTTTGAAAGAATTTTGTTTGTTCCTGAGGACAAATTTTTTATTTAAATTTTCTGTATTTTGTTTCATGCTTGATAGGGGGGGGATATTGCTACGCCAGTGGTTCTTTGTCTCTTTTGCGAAACATGTGTTAACATGAAAAGGATGACCTGGGCATGTGTTAACATGAAGGGCCCCTGGCAAACATGACGCAGCTGGCTGTGAGCGGAGGAGCGGAGGAACAAGCCAGAGAGACGGATTTGGGGTGCTGCTCCTGTGAAGACCTCGTGTTTGCCCTTGTGACCTGTATAACTTTGTGTTGCCCTGTTATAAGCTGTATCGTGCAGTGTGACATGCGGGTTTCCCCCCTGTATTGTGCCTATAGAAAAGTGAAACGGCTAAATAACTTGTGTAAATAAAGGAAAGACTGCCTTTTGTGTTTATTTCGTCCCCTGCCTCGCTACTTGGCGTTTCCCCTGTGGTGTTCTGGGACGCTTTTGGTGCTCGGTGCCTCTTGGAGCTGTTCAGTGTTCACGACCCTGTGGATAGCACGCCCTCTGCCTAGCCACCTTGCGTTGGTGGCAGAGAGACGAGGCGGCCGGCGTAACAATACATTAGCAATGTTTTATATATATACATATTATGTATATATGTATATATATATATGTATATATATACATATGTATGTGTATATATATATATAATATATATATATATATAATATATATATATATATATATATATATATATATATACATTGTTTAATTCAAATATTAGTAGAAATAATAATATGATAATAATAAAACAAAAATAATATTAAAAAAATCGATTTTTCATTTTTTTTATAATTATCATTAATATCATTATTAATGTAAATATTCCGCCATATATATATTTTTTGGTAATCATACTAAAGGGGAAAGTAATAAAATAATAAAAGCAATAGTAAAAAAAATAATAACAAAAATCGAACTTTCAGTTAATATTATTTTCACTAGTTTTATTATTATTGTAATTATTACAGTTATAGTGTATATATATATATATATATATAATATTAAAATATATATATATATATATATATTTTATATATTATATACATATATATATTTTTATATAAAATATATATATATATATAATATATATATATAAAATGTTTTATATATATTCAAAACCAGAGTAGACTAATACGGTCGTGAATAATTTCTTGCTTATTAGCAAACGTTTCAGAGATTAATCATATCTCTACATCAGTGCTGTAATTGTGAACCAAAAACGTGCATTAGACAACAGGAGATTTGATTAAAGAGGTTTCCCTAATTTCAAACAATAATATCATATTACAAAATGTGAGCAAAAAATATAGGTATATTTAAATACCCCTGAGCAACTTTCTTTCTCCGGCCATAAGAGAGCACTCTCACCAACACTCACATCCTTCCCAACGCAGACTTTAATATTCTATCCTCTCATTCCTCCCGCCTAGACCCATGATCTCGGATCTTTGTTGATCCGAAAAACGAAACCAGAGCTCAACAACAATACTAGACAACCTCCCTGTTTACTATTTAGCATTGTCCATTCCCTGACTATCCCCTGTTAGTTAGTTTTTCTCATATTTTTTTTCCCGTCTTTCTTTTTCGTTTTTTTTTTTTTTTTTTTTTTCTAAACTGTATATACTTGTTTGTTAATATACCCATATTTTTTGCTCACATTTTTTAATTTGTATTATTGTTTTTTAAATTAGAGAACCTCTTTAAACAAAATCTTCCTGTTGTCTAATGCACGTTTTTTTTTTCACTATTGCAGCACTGAGATAGAGTTATTAATCTCTGAAAAGTTTTCTAATACGAAAATTTTTCAGACCGTATTTTTCTACCCCTTCGTTTTTTACTGTTCGATGCCTAGTGGAAAAACCCTTTAAAATATATTAATTATATAAATATATAAAATATATATATAATATTATTATATATAATATTATATATCACATTAATAATATATATTTTAAATAATATATATTATATATATATAATATAAATTTATATAATAAAATTAAATTTTTTTTTTTTTTGTTATATAATAGAAATAATAGAATTAATAGAAAATTTTCTTATTATTATCATTTATTGTAATTTTGAGCCATATATATATTATATATATAATAATATAATTATTATATAATATATATATATATATATACATATTCATATATATATTTTATATTATAATATATATATATAATATTAATATATATTTTTATATATGTATATATATATGTATATATATATATATTATTATTTATTATATATATATTATTTATATATATATATATAGTTGTTGTTGTGTGGTTGTGGTGTGTGTGTGTGGTGTGTGTGTGTGTGTGTAGGCGTCAAAAATTCAATAATAATGATAATAAAAATGATAAATTTCTAAAGATGTATAATAATAATTGCTTAAGGGAAACGTGTAAAGATATGGGCTGGAATATTACAATAATAAAAAAAAATAATAAAAAAATAATGAAATTATTATTTTATTTTATGTTATTTTGTTATTATTTTTTAGAGTATAATTGTAAAAAAAAAAAAAAAAAAAAAAAAAAAAAAAATATATAAATATATATAATATATATTATAATTTATATTAATTTATATATATATATATTTACACATATATATTTATTAAAAATATATATATATATTATTACTTAATATTTTCAATAATAAAGAAAATACTGTAAAATAATAGAAATTTTATGTTTTATCTTTTTTTTTATTGTTATTATTATTGTTTTTTATTTTTAATATTTTTACCACAATGATTACAATCTCTCTCTCTCTCTGTCTCCTCTCTCCTCTCCTCTCCTCTCTCTCTCTCTCTCTCTCTATATATAATATATATATATATATTAATATATATATATATATGGGTGACAATAATTACAATAATAATGATAATAATCATAATTATAATAAAAATGAAAATTCGATTTTTTAAAATTATTAATAATATTACTAGTAATAGTATAGT
>NW_023650537.1:0-5953 GCF_015228065.2 Penaeus monodon | reverse complement strand
TGAAATAAGCCTATTTAAAGAGTTTCACGGCAATCTTTTTTTTTTGTTTTGTTTTTTTTTTTTTTGTGTGTATATTTTTTGCAATGATTTTTCCCTTTTTCTTTTTTGAGAGAACGGGGGAAAAAGGGAAAAAGAGGAGGGAGGAGGAGGAGGGTGAAGAAAAAAAGAAGAAGAAGAAGAAGAAGAAGAAAGAAAAGAAGGAAAAAGAAAAAGATAAAGAAGGCAAAAAGGACAAGAAGGAAAAGAAGGGAAAAAGGAAAAGAAAAAAAGAAGAAACAAAAACATATGCAAAAAGAAGGAGAAGGAGAGCCAAAAGGGAAGCGGAGGAAAGAGAGAGAGGGGGAAAATGTAGATGTGCTCATCCTTTTACAAAAAATATTTAAAATGCTTTATGATATATTTCGTGTCAAAACATTTCCCCGAAAGGAAACAAAAACATGTTTGTTTCTTTCCGACAGTTAAAATAAAAACAATTAAAGGGTTTCAACAGTACCACCATTTCAACTTTTTAAGTTTAATAAAGGGAAAAAAAGTTAAAAAACGTGTTACTTATGAAATCAAAACACATATAAGTAAGGGCATTAACCCCCGTATCCCGACTTATATTTATTTATTTTTTATTTTTATTTATTTATTTATTTTTTGTTTGTTTGTTTGTTTGTTTTTTTTTTGTTTGTTTGTTTGTTTTTTATTTATTTTTCATATATATATAAATTAATTAATTAACTAATAAATAAAATATATATAATTTATATAATTTAATAAAATATATAAAATTTTAAAAAGTTATTTTATTTATAAAATATTTATAAGTTTTTATATATAATTAAAATATAAAATTTATTTATATATTAATATATATAATATAAAATTATATATTAAAATTATTTAATTATAAATGTATTAAAATAAAATATAACATTTATATATATATAATTATATATATATATAAATTAATATAATTTTTTTTTTTATTAATTATTAATTTTTTATATAGAATAAATAAATAAATAAAAAAAAAACAAACAAACAACAAAAAACAAACAACAAACAAACAAATAAATAAAAAAAATAATAAAAAGATAAAATAAATAAAAATAATCTGGTACGTGGGTTTAAAGTCCTTACTTATATGTGTTTGATTCATAAGAACACGTTTTTTACTACATTTTTCCCTTTAAACTTAAAATATTGAAAATAGGGGTATCTTTTTCAACCTAATTTATCTTATTACTTTTAAATGTCTGGAAAGTAAAAAACATGTTTTTTTTTCCATTTCGGGAAAGATTTGACAGCAGAAATATATCATAAATGCATTTCTAAATATTCTTTGTAAAAGGATAGATGCACACTCTACTTTTTCCCCTCTCTCTCTCTTTCCTCTCGCTCTCCCTTTCGCTCTCCTTCTCCTTCTTCTTCGCATTATGTTTCTTCGTCTTTTTTCTTCTTTTTTTCCTTATTCTCCTTCTTGTCCTTCTTGTCCTTCTTGTCCTTCTTCTTCTTCTTCTTCTCCTTCTTCTTTTTCTTCTTCTTCTTCTTCTTCTTCATCTCCTCCTCCTCCTCCTCCTCCTTTTCTCCTTCTTCCCCCGTTCTCTCAAAACGAAAAGGGAAAATATCATATGCAAAACATACTACACACAAAAAAGGAAAAACAAAACAAAAAACGATTGCACGTGAAACTCTTTGAAATGGGCTTATTTCATCTGTTTTTAAGAAGAGATTACGAGAGCCAAGTTCATGGTTCCCCAAAAGGTTTTCCATTTAAAATAATCCCCGGATTTGGTCTTTTTGTTGCCTCGATGTGAACGGAATGATTACAGTTTAGAAAATTTAAAAGGCTAATTTTTAGCTTCTAGGGATTTTTGCATGTTAAAAGGTGCAGTTCAACAGATAAATAGATTGAAGGTTAATGCATTTAGTTTTTAGGGGTATTTTTGGCGCTGTAGGCCTAGGTAAGGCAGAGGAAAGCCGAATTTCATTACTAAGTTCAAAAGAAAAACAAAAAGAGAAAATTAGAATCACTAACTGGGATTCAATATTGTCAAGGAAAGATCCTAAAAAAACAAAGAAAAAAAAACAAATTTGGGTTTTTGAAAAATAAATATTATCTTTTGCTCTCAAGTTCATATCTTTTTGAAGATATTATTATTAAAAAAAAAACGCCAGAAAAAGGTTGGCGAATCCCCAAGGCGTTTAGTTTAGGCACCGAATAACACTTTTCAGCTGCTATTCATCGTGTGTAGCAAGACGAGATATTGTGGGAAACAGCCAACTTGCGCAATGGTACAGGAGCGTCCCTTTCAATATTTCGCCTTGCATCGTTGCAACATATTCAATGGAGGATCTTTCACGGTTGTTTGAAAACGTTTTGGCGTTACGACAATACTAGATGTTAGAAATTTCGTGTAAGGGGTTTCAGTGTTTGATTCTCTGTACAGGGTTTGTGTGTTATATTACTGTATATCGTGTTGCTTCTTTGAAAATATGAAAAGTTTCATAAAAATATGTACTGTCTATTGAGAAAGTTTAGTAACATTGTAAGAGTAGGGTTTTTCGGAGGAACCCAGCTTCACCTCCAGCCCCCTGAAGCGAACTTTAAACCTCCCAAAGATGCTTGAACGGCTTAGGGAAGCAAATAAGGTCCCGTTCACACCCCTGAACAATTCAGCACAGATCTTAGGCTTATAAGAATAGTAGCAGGGACGATCTAGGTCTCCCACGCAAGCTTGCAATGGGATCCTGTGCAGAAAAATAATGGCTCAGCTTCTGGCTCAGCTTATCGTTTCAAATGCAGTCTAAATATACTAATTACCAAGTTAAGAGAACCAAAAATTACGTTCACTTAATAAAATTTGCTAAAAATATTTATTACGACACTTAACCCGATGTCAGCGGGTGTCAAGATTACAAAGCCCTCCCACGTAATAAAAATTCTATCTATTGTCTTACACATAGATGGCTCTACAAGTGCTTAGTCACCAAGGAGTCAGCTATTAGTCTTACCATCTCATCTGTTTACCCTTTTCCTTCATTTTTCGAAAGCTTCTTTTCTATTAATTTATAGTCTTTGATGTTATAATATTTAATAACACTATGATAATCATCATACCCAATAAGCATGATAACAATGACAAATTAATAGTATCGGAAAGAAAAACACACCTGAGCACACGTGGAGCCATCTGTAGGTAACAAAACTCCCAAAAAATCTAAAGGGGATAGTACATAAACCCGCTGAATCTAAAATCCTGAAGGAATTTGGTATAAGATACGCCTTAAAACGCCGGAAAACATCGGAAACATTATATAAACGACTTTAAAATTTAAAAGACAACGTCCGGTAAATGAAACCGGAGGGCCAGTACTAAACCACCATGCCACACGACTCACTAAAAGGAGTGTGCAACGAGGATCTCACTACCTTCATAGAAATTATCTGTTTATTCATGCTAGATTAATGATAGCGAAGTTTACATACACACTCCCCGTGGGCCTCGGTGGAAATTGATTTAGCAATTCAAATTGTAAGTCAGGTGTACAGACGTATATTTATAAAAGATGGAATAATGCAATGCCGCATTAATATCGTTAAATAACAAAACCCCCCCTGACTAGGATTCGAACCCATGTCCACTCCAGGATGAAACCGGAGGGCCAGTACTATATATATATATATATATATATATATATATATATATATATATATATATATATAATATAAAATATATATAGATTTAGTTCTTAAAGTTTGCCTCGTAAGTTTCATTAGGTTCTAAACAATTGATCATCTATTTTTACATTGCAATGAAATGGTTTCAAGTTTTAACTAATTTTTCAATGCATGCGAGGTTTCCTTTAAAATTGGTGAGCGTCTTGGATGATATATATAATATATGTATAATATATATATATATAGATAGATAGATAGATAGAAAAGATAGAAAAAAAAAATAAAATACATATTAATTATAATAACATATGACATAAATAATAACAAAAATTAAAATAAAATAAATAAAATAAATATATATAATAATATATATAATAGATACACACACACACACACACACACACAACACAACACACACACACACAACAACAACATAATATATAATATATAAAAAAAATATATATAATATAATGTAACACAATAGATATAGATAAGATAAATATAAAGGGTATATTTTATATAATATATAATATATAAAAATAATATATATATATATATATAATTAATATATATAATATAATATATAATATAGATAAAATGTATTATATATATAATATATATAATATATATATAATATATATATAATATATATTATAATATATTAATAATATTATATATATATATATAATATATATATATATATATATATATATATAATATATTAACTTTTATGTGTATATATATTTAGTATATATGTATACATATAATTATATATGTATTATATTTATCTATCGTTTATCATCTATCTATATATCTATCTATCTATTTTATCTTTTCTATCTATTATCTATCTATTAAACTATCATCTATCATCTATCTATCTATATAATAATATATCATCCAAGGAAAGCTCACAAAATTTAAAAAAAGAAACTCGTCATGCATTGACATTAGTTAAAACTTTAAAACAATTTCTTGCAAAATGAAAAAATAGATGATCAAATTGATTAGAACCACTTAATGAACATACGGAAGGCAAACTTTAAGAACTTAAAGGACAAACAGTCATTAAATAAAATAATGATGGAAAAAACAAAAACAACGCGATCAAAAAATCTTAGAAAAAGGGTAAGATAGGGGGTAATTTAACTCGCCCCCCCCCCTCCCCCTTTTTTTTTTTTTTTCCCCCCCCCCCCCCCCCCCTTTTTTTTTTTTTTTTTTTTTTTCCCCCCCCCCCCGCCCCCCTTTTTCCCCCCCCCCTTTTTTTCCCCCCTTTTCTTTTTTTTCCCCTCCTTCTTTCCTTCCATATATAAATATATAATATATAAAATTAATATATATATATATATATAATATATATCCCTCTCTCGCATTGCATCCCACTGAAAAAAAAAAAAAAGAGCTGGCTTTGAGCTTCCTGTTTTATCAAGGTCTTCTGAATTGAAACTAACCCTTGGATTTAGAAATGCAAAAAAAAAAATGGAAAACAACGGATGAAAATAATTTTTTCTCCAGATAAATTCTGTATTTTTTTATTTAACGTTTCCCGGGGAAATGGTGGAACAAGGATAATGATGGGGGGAAGATGACGATGGCGAGAGAGGAGAGATGAGAAAAGAGAGAGAGAAAGAGGAGAGAGAGAGAGGAGAGAAGAGGAGAGAGAAAAAAAGGGAGAAAGAAGAGAGAGAGGAGAGAGGAGGCCAAGACGTTAGAACAAAGGAAAATAGCGACAGCCAAACAGACAGATAAACAAACAGGGGACAGTCACCCAGCCGCCCCCAGCCAGCCAGCCACCAGCCAGCCCCCAGCCAGCCACCAGCCAGCCAGCCACCCACCCAGCCCCGCCAGCCAGCCAGCCAGTCACCCCACCCAGTCACCAGCATCAGTCATCAGTCAACACAGACAGAAAAAGAGGCAGAAAAAAAACGGGCAGCAAACAAACAGAAAAAAAATCGATAGGTAAATAGACAACGAGATACGAAGGTTTCTTCTCCAGCCCCCAAAATTTCCCATTCCACGGATTTGAGTTTATAAAGTAAAGATACCAAAGATAAGTAAGGCTTTTGGTGCAAAAAAGGAATACAAAACAACTTTAACCGAACACCTTAATTTTACAGTGTCTTCGGGTTTAATACAAGGTTTTGTGGGAGCAGGGAGATAAGCGACTCGAGATTACAAACTGAAAGGATAAACTTAATTTTTTATTAAATTTTGGATATTTTTAAACTTGCTTGTAAGGAATAGAAAAGTATTTTTGCAAGTAGAATTTCAATTAGGGATAAT
>NW_023650536.1:0-2500 GCF_015228065.2 Penaeus monodon | reverse complement strand
ATATAAAATATATATTATATAAAAAATATGTAAAAAATATAATTATAAAAATATAATTAATAATTTTTATAAAAAAAATATATATAATTTTATTAATAATATATATATATATATATAAATAACATACAATATATATTTTATTTATATATATATAAAATTATATATATAATATATATAAATATTTTATTATTATATATTAATATATATAATATATATTATTTTATAATTATATATATATAATGTATATTTTATATAATATTATATATATATATATAATATATATTATATTTTATACACATCAAAAACGGTATGCTCATGTTGAGCAGCCCCGGGACCTCTCCCCCCTCCTTCGCCACTAAACTCGATCTTATCGCTTTTCTTTCCACTTATACCATCGACAGCCCGCAAATATCTTTGATATTGTCGCTCAGTCTTGTCTTCGGTTTGCCTCTTCCTCTGTTTCCTATCACCACCCTGTCAGCAATTTTTTCTCAATACTTTTACTTCTCATTACATGACCAAAAAACTTTAATTTCCTCTTGTTAAAGATGATATATATATATAATAATATATAATATATATTATATATATATATATATATATATATATATAATATATATATATATATATGCGTGTGAGTGTGTGTGTGTGTGTGTCTGTGTTTATTTTGGTGTGTGTGTGTGTGTGTCTTTTATTTATCTATTCATTTTTTGAATTATTCATATTTTTAAATTATAATATATATATATATATATATATATATATATTATATATATATATATATTACTATATATGTATATTTATACATATATAATAAATAAAATATATATAGTGTATATATATTATATATTATATATATATATATATATATATATATATTATATAATATATATTATGTGTGTGTGTTGTGTGTGTGTGTGTGTGTGTGTGGTGTGTGTATGGGGTTTGTACATTATGTTAATATAAATTATATATATATAATAATATTATATATATATATATATATATATATGTATATATATATATATAAATATATATTATATAATATTTTATATATATATATATATATTATAGAGGAGAGAGAGAGAGCGAGAGGGAGATGAGAGAGAGAGAGGGAGAGAGAGAAGATAGACAGTAGATAGATAGATATTAGATATACATATGTGTGTGTCGTTGGTGTATCCGCCCCTATCTATATCTAAATAGATTTAAAAGGTTATTTCAAACCACAATCTCTGATCATACCGGGAGAAACCTAACTACAATATGCATTTTGACCCTAATAATTCAAGGATGAGAAACGATGAAGCTGCTATCTCGTTATCTCTGGGAATTAATTCATCATACAGAAAATAACGTTAACGGATCAGTGAAGAAGTTTCGTATTCCTAACACGTTTTAATACTGCCGATTCAGAATGACTATGCAGGTAATATTTCTAAATAGTTAACTTATTAAACTTATATTAATACAACCGGAGACTGCATAAAAATGACAGCATAACTGGGTGCTCGTCAATACCTGTCAAATCGCTATTTACTCCTCCAATAAAACTCACGCCATTTTAAAGCAACGCAATAACATTCACGACCTCATTTCGTAGAATATATATATACATACATACATACATATATATATATTATATAAAATATAAAATATATATATATATAAAATTTTATATTTTTTATATAATTATATATATTTATATATTATACATATAAGTAAAATATTATATATATAATATATTATATATTATATATATATATATATATTATATATATATATATATATATATATAATATATATATATTATTAATATATATTTGTTGTGGTGTGTGTGGGGGTGTGTGGTGTGTGTGTGTGTGTGTGTGGTGTGTGTTGTGTGTGTTTATTTTATAGATAAAGGGATAAAAATATATGTAATAAAAGATAATAAAATATTGAACGTGGCGCATAAATACAACATTCTAGGGAGGGGGATTAACGTGAAGCATAAGTACGAAATTTTGGCGAGAAAAAAAAAAGAAAAGAAAAAAGACTATAAATCTGAAACATAAACAGGAAATTCTACTAAGTTTAGCTAATAAGGAATATTGCCAACGGAATCGGATTATGCAATAAGCGAGTCTGCTATGATTTGGGGGGGGGGGGTAATTCCCCTGCCGACTCTGATCTTCGAGCTGTTTGACTGACAGCGATTAGTACTGACTAACAGCTTAGAGTGCATTTTTTTATAGTGTGTGTGTGTGTTTGTGTGGAATCTGTCTTTCGTCTCTCTCTGTCTTTCTCTGTCTTTGTCTATCTATCTCCGTCCTCTCTCTCTCTCTCTCTTCTCTCCTCTCTTTTCTCTCTCATCTCTCTCTCTCTCTTCTCCCCCTCTCCCCTCTCTCTCGCTCTTTTCTCTCATTATCTCCTTTCTCTGTCTGTCGTCTGTTGTTATCTATTTGTCTGTCTGTTAATCGTGTGTCTGTCCTCTGTCATCGACTCTTCTCTCTCTCTC
>NW_023650535.1:27500-32397 GCF_015228065.2 Penaeus monodon | reverse complement strand
TATAGCTATCTATCTTATATCATTACTATATCTATAAACTATATCATATATCTACTCTATATCTCTCTCTCTAGATCTCTACTCTCTTTCTATCTCTAGTGTCTGTGTGTGTGTGTGTGTGTGTGTGTTGTGTGTGTGTGTGTCTTGTGTCAGTGTTGTGTGTGTGTGTTGTGCCTTGTTGTGGTCGCATACTATCGCTGTCTCATTTTTTCTCTCTCTGTCTGTATCTGTGGTGTTCTATCTACTATCTATCTCTCTCTCTATCTCTCCTCTCTCGCCTCTATCTGCTCTCTCTCTCTCTCTCCTTATCTGTCTCTCTCCCTCTCTCCCTCTCTAGGTTATCTCTCTATCTCTATCTGTATGTTATGTCTGTTGTGTGTGTGTGTTTGTGTGTGTGTGTCTGTGTCCTGATGTGTATCCCTACCTAATAAATATATATATATTATGTGTGTTGTGTGTGTGTGTGTGTGTGTGGTGTGTGGTTGTGTGTGTGGTGTGTGTCTACACACACCACACACCCACACACCCACACACACACACACACACCACGTATATATATATATATCTTCTCTCTCTCGTCTATTATCTATACTATCTATATCTCTATCTCTCTCTATGTGTGTGTGTGTGTGTGTGTGTGTGTGTGTGTGTGTGTGTGTGTTTGTGGTTGTGGTGTGTGTGTAACTAGTGTGTGTGGGTGTGTGTGTGTGTGTGTGTGTTGTGTGTGTAATTACATGTGCGTTTATATATATATCTATATATCAATATATACTCCTCACCTTACTAAACTTTTTTAATATATAATCTTCTCTCTCCTATCTATATCATCGACATCTCTACTGTGTTGTGTGTGTTTGTCCCACCTCACATATATTACCTATGGTGTGTTTGTGTGTCTATGTCCTGTCTTTTTGTTTTATTTGCATATATTTTTCATATTTCCTTCTTAATGGCAGCTGTCTTTCCTCTTTCTCTGGCTCAGTGCACCTCCCGTCGGAAGCAAGTTTATGGTATTTCGTTCCAACGGCTCGTCAGTGCCTCATCCCCCCGCCCTTGTTACCTGCACCCGAGCATGAGAGGAGCGGCGCTAAGCCTGATTGCCTCTCTCTCTCCTTCGAATCTTGGACTCGTATTCCAAACGGAAGTTGGTAAGAGAATTTACATTAGAATTTTTAAGTCAGTGGACCATTTCACTGTATCTATCTTTGCCCATTTATTCTGAACAGTTTTAGATATTATTAGATATCTAAATATTATTGAATATATGTGTATATGTATACATATATATATATATATATTATATATATATATTATATATATAGCTTCTATATATATTATTATATATATATACACACACACAATAACATACACGGACAGACGATCATATAGCGTGTATGTATTACAAATACATACACGCACGCTACACACACACACACACGCACACACACACACCACACCCGCACACATCACACACACACATATATTATTATATTATATATATATATGTATATATATATAATTATATATATAGTATATACATAATCTATATATGGGGTCGGGCTGGTAACCCTGTAAAAATCATAACCGCAGGCAAACAAGCAAAAGAGAAGGGGTCGGAGTCATGCCCGGAGGAGGTGACTCCGACCTGATTTGCGACCCTGGCTCAGTGTCCCGACCAGGGGCTTATCCCATGGGATGCCGAAGCCTGATAGGACGGGTGCGGGGCAAAGCCTTCCATGGGAATCATGCACCCTGAGGTACGGTGATTGGGGATGGCCCCCGCGTCCCCACTCTTACCTCTTAGGGGCTTGTCTAAGTTGTGCTTGTCTGTTTGTGCCGATTGACATCAATTTGTGTGCCTCAGTCTCTCGGAGTTTCCCTTTGTTTTCGGGGGAGCTGGGGAGGTTGGGGAATACCGTCGCTTGCTCTCTCAGAAGTGCGAACGGCCTTGTATTGGTGAGACCTAGTAGTAAGGGGGTTATACTTACTACTGGTCTGGGCTGTAGCAATGTGCACGGCTTAGGGGAGTTGCGGTGGCTGTCTCTGACCTCTTCCTCTTCCAATCCTCATTCATGAAGGTTACCCCAGTTGATGAAGAAATTCTGCTTGTGAAAATAAAACACACTCTGGCTTCATCGCTCAATGGCAGTGTAATGAGCCTACTGAGCGAAGTGGGGCCTCGAGGAGAAAGAGATGTCTACACCAACTTGCTCTGTAGTGGATGATTTCCCCGGGGGGGACTTCAATGTGGTCCTGCACTGACAGGGAAGGATACTACTATTGCATCGTCCCTATGGTCTGGCACTATAAATATCAATAGCTGATACCTCTTACACTTCGCAAGATCTAACGAGGCTGAGGATTGCCTGTTCTGTACCCAGACGAGATTTACACCGCATGACTTGGTATTCCAATACTGGCTTTTGTAGCTAAGAGATCGACCATATTCTTGTGGATATTCACTGACGGATTCTTCCAGAACGTAGAGTTTTTATGAGTGCTGAGTTCTTTACTACCGACTCACAGACCTTGATGTTGCAATATTAAGGACCAGAGGATCTCACGCAGCCGGTGTTTCATCTCGAGAGGGCTCAAGAGTGAGGAGGTGGTCCAGGAGGTATGTAGTGGTTGCGGTCTCAATCGGTTTGACGTGCTTGGACTATACAGGACCTGCTGGAACTGTGGGGATACCTTTAAATGGGAAACCATGTCACCTGTTCACAGGAGTGCCTTGGGTCCGACCGCTCGGCGAAGGAGGCGTGTTGTCTCGGACAGATACGGAACCCTATATAGATGAGTCGTGCTGCCAGACTGTTTGGGGACCATGGCATTTTGCCTCAAAATGACTTTCCGACCGCATTCCTGAGCCCTGGGGAACTCCGGTTCGAAGTCCATCTCTCAACTGGACTCAGTGAGGCGAGTAGGATGGTCGCATTGTATCAGAGCCGGTGATTAAGGGCCAGCAGGCTGATACTTTGAGCAACTGTAACAGGGTAAATCCCCCAACTCATAACTTCCCTTGGATGGCACACACCAACTATTGGCTGATCCAACCAATCAGTGAGCACTACCTTCCACCACCGAGTAGGTGAGAAGGGTAATCTCTAGTCTAAAGAGTAAAAGGCTGCTGGTGTCTGTGGGATTGCTTGCTGAGTTGTTGAAGGCAGCTGCGAAGCCATGATTTGTGGTTGCATGCAGTCCTGTCTGTTGTTGGGAACTGTACCATTCCTCTGACTGGTAAAGGAGCTTGGTCATCCCTGTCTGAAAGGACAGGGGAACCAAAGGGGACTGTGGCAACGACAGAGGTATTAACCTTGCTCATTGTACCGGCAAGGTCTCGCTCATCTCTGCTTGGCACAGTGTGGTGACCACCATTTAACGAGCACAGAACCCTGAGGCAGTCTGGCTTACGCCAGAAGTAACTGTAGACCATGTCCTTATTTAGCTTTTTTTGTCCTTGTAGACGCCGACTTGAGTTTCAAGAATGTATGCTTGTCAGCTTTGTTGATCTCAAGAAGACTGGGAGGTTCTGGAGCCTACTCGGTTCTCCGTGATCCCCCCTTGGGTATTGGTTTCCTGCCTGGCTGTAACAGAACCGAGAGTGCTGACAAGTGGGGGGGGGGGCATCTCTGCCTTTTCCCCGTGTCTGCCAGGGCGAGTCAGGGATGTGTCCGGCCAACCCTTTTCACTATCTTGTATGGACTGGATATTTGGCTGTGCCGTGGACCGTAGTTCATGTTGGGCAGTCAATGGTAATTTCAAGGTCAGACAGACCTTGGTTTTGCCAATGATGCAGTGATCCTGGTAGAGACATTGGAGGTCCTGGAAGCCTGCATGAAAGGCGAAGCCGTTGGGACTCTCGGTAACTAAACTAATACCAAGGTTCCAGGATTTGGGGACTTGTTGGATGTCGATGTTCAGTCTGGTGCAAGTCTGTGGTAGGAACTTGAATCTTGGATACTTCATTTATCTTGATAGTGTAGTGTAGAGCGAAGAGGTTCTGAAAGGGAATTCAATTCATGACTCGGTCTGGCTTACGGCGTTCTGACTCACTCATCAATAGGGTATTGGCGCTGTCGGTATTTACTAGCGACTAAGATCAGGCTCTTCAGAGCACTGATGAGCCCGGTCTTACTCTACGGGTGTGACACCAGGACAGTGCAATGCTCTGACACCTACTTCACTCCTTTGGTACTGTGTCTTCGCAGAATCATGGGTTACCTGGAGGGACAATGTGTCCAATCAGAGATACCCACAAACTATTCAAGACCTATTACCAGTTAAATGAGAGTGCCCAACGTTCAGCTCTTATGGTCATGCGGTTCGTTTTCCTGAGGATGATTCCACTTATAGGGTCATTTTCGGAGGTTGCGCCAGATGGAGAAGACCAAAGTGAAGCCAAGTACTCTTCGCTAAAGAAAGTCGATCAGCTCCTCCCAGAGTGCTATGTGTGGGAAGGAATGCCTGCATGGAGGCTTGCTCGGAAGGACCCAGGAACGGAGCCAAGGCTGGGCGCGGATAGCGCAGACATGCGTATGGTCCCCTTACAATGACTATATATATATATACTATTATATATATATATTATATATATTATAGTATATATATAATATATATATAGTATATAGTTTATTTTTATTTTATATATATCATATATAATGGCAAATATATAACATATATATATAAGATATAGATACACATAATATTGTATAAAAAATATATATGTATATAAAAAATATATGAGTATATATAATATGTATATATATCGTTATGATATATATATATATATATATATAGATATATTATCTACTATAATAGAACATATATATATATTATAATTATATCTCTATATATAATATATATATATATATTTGTTTTATATTATATATACCTATAT
>NW_023650535.1:10000-15000 GCF_015228065.2 Penaeus monodon | reverse complement strand
AGATAGATAAATGGATAGATAGATAGATAGTTAGATAGATAGACTAGTTAGATAGATAGAGTAATAGTTTTATAGGATTATACCACACACAAAAAGGTGTGTAGTAAAAAAAAAATATATATATATATATATAGTAATATATATATATAATATATAAATATAGATATATATATATATATATATATCTATATATGTATGTATATATACGTTATATATACATATATATACATATAGATTATATATATATATAATATATATATATTATATATATAATCTATATATATATATATATATATAATAATATATAATATTTGACCGGTTTCGATTGCGTCTTCGTCAGAAATTACATATTTTCTGACGAAGACGCAATCGAACACCGGTCAAATACATCTCTTGTATTGTGAAGATATTCATTCTCATTCATACCTTGTCTACATATATATATATATATCTATATATATATATATATATATATATAATATTATATATAATATATATCTATATATAGAAATAAGATTTAATATATGATATATATAGAATTATATATATATAATATATATATATATATAATATATATCTATAAGTTATATATATACATATCTATATACTATATATCTATATATATATATCGTATATATTATATATATATATACATACGTGTGTGTGTGTGTGTGTGTGTGTGTGTGTGTCTCTGTGTGTTTGTTTTGTGTAAGAATGTGTGTGTATTGTATTTGTGTGTGTGTGTGTGGTGTGTGTTTGCGTTATGTATATATAACACACACATTATATATACATATACTATACTGGTATATATTATAGTGTATTCAAATATGTTTATATATATATATTATATATATATATATTAGTATATATATATATATATATATATTATATAATAATATATATATATATATATATAGATAATATAGTATATATATATATATATATATATATATATATATATATATGTATATATATATAGATATATATATAATATATATCTATGTAATATATATATATATATATATATATAATTATATAGATATATATATTATATATATATATATTATTATATATATATATAATATATCTAATATATATATATTCATCATCATCAGTGGCTAACGCCGACGGGGTGCATGGCCGCATCCACCCTTCCGCTTCCAGCCACGGGATTCCTCGAGGCGAATCCCAGCAGACACATGGCCCACCTCTATTCTCTCGACAAGGTCTCGTCGAGCTGCCCAGCCATGATCTCCTAGTCGTCCCACAATGTCTCATCCCATCCCGGGTTTCTTCGCAGGGGAAACAACTGATGGCAGGGTCGTCCATAGGGAAGCGAGCTAGGTGGCATATAGCGTTGAGTTGGCGATCCCGGATTATGCCAGTAACAGGTCCCATGCCAGTCTCATCTCCAACATCACGGTGTAGCCGCCGGTTTGGACACATGGTCCTGCCAAATGTACCTGCCGTGATCCGCGAAGGTACTCTGTTACAAAAGGCATCAGGCGAGAACTCCAAGACACTGGATAACATTCCACGTTTCGCTCCATAGAGCAAAACTGGCAGTATCAAGGGCCTTGAAGACACGCAACTACTGATAGTTTACCGACATCTCCAAACGTTCTTGTTGATCGAGTTCATAGGCTCCCCTCTGTTGCCAGACCAATCCGTCCTATTGACCTTCCTGTCTGACACCAGAGATATTGACTAGCTCCCAAGGTATGTAAAACTTTCTGTAACTTCAACGTCCATCCTGCCGCAAGCATGGATCCGACTGAACGGTTTCCCGCTAACAGGCCCCAAAGTCCTGAATCTTGGTCTTGGTCAAGGAGACCTCTAAGGCCTAGGGGCTTCGCCTCAGTGCTAAATCATCCAGGCCGCCACAAGTGACGCAAGGACTAGATATGATTGCAACATCGTCGGCAAAGTCAAGGTCTTAGACTTAATATTGACTAGTGTTTGCTCCACACTGACTTTGGCTAGTAGCTCTGCCCATTATCCAGTCCATACAAGTGTTGAAAAGGTGGGTGCAAGGGACACGTCCTTGCTCACCCCTGAAATTAACAGGGAGAAGTTCGACATACCCCCACCACACTTTACAGGCACTTTTCAGTACCAGTATAGAGGCTTGCTATCAGGCCAATATCTTTATCGGAATGCCCCTGAAGCCTCAGGATCTCCTAGCGATTCCCCGATGCACTGATTCAAACGCCTTCTTGAGGTCGATGTAGGTTGCGAGCAACCCGCTACCAAACTCCGACGGCGGTTCCACATTACTCGAGTGCTAGTATACGGTCTATATGGACTTGCCAGGATTAATCAGACGCTCCGTCTCTGATGCCTCAGTAGGTGGTTGCGGATGATCCGTTTCAGAAGAATGTGGAGGAGAACCTTGCCTGGTATGCTGAGCATGAATGCCACGGTGGGTTGCTACATCCCAACGGATCCCCTTTCCCTTCCAGAGAGGGATGACCACGCCCCTCAGCAGGTCAGGGGAATGTAACCAGACTGCCAAATGGCAGTCAGGACTGAATGCAGGCCCCGAGCCATAGGTTCACCCCCAAGGCCTTTGCAGTTCAGCAGGGATATCACATATCCTGCAGCTTTTCCCACTCTTCAGCTTGGAAATCGCCAGCCTAACCCTGTTGGGGTAGGAGGTTTCCTTGCTGATGGGTGGGGTCGCAACAGGCACTGTGACATCGCTTTGCTCCAAGCTAATTGTTTGGAGGTCCCCACCTGGTACAACTGTTTCAAATACTCAGCCCAACGGTTCACGACCCCAACATGATCTGAGATGAATCTTTATCGGAATTCCCACTGAGCCTCAGGATCTCCCATGCGATGTCCTAATGCACTGAGTCAAACGCCTTTCTTGAGGTCGATGTAGGTTTGCGAGCAACCACGACCAAACTCACGACTGCGTTCCACAATACTCGAAGTTTAGTATACTGTCTATAGGACTTGCCAGATAAATCCAGCTGTCCGTCTCTGGTGCCTCAGTAGGTGGTTGGCGGGATCCGTTCAGAAGAATGTGGGCGAGAAACCTTGCCTGGTATGCTGAGCAGTGACTGCCACGGTGGCTTTGCTAACAAAATCCCAACGATCCCTTTCATCCCCCTTCCAGAAGGGATGACCATGCCCCTCCAGCAGGTCGGGGTAATGGTACCAGACTGCCAAAGGCAATTCCAGGACTGTATGCAGGCCCGAGCCATAGGTTCACCCCCAGCCTTTAGCAGTTCAGCAGGATATCAACATATGCCTGCAGCCTTTCCCACTTTCAGCTTGGAAATCGCCAGCCGTAACCTCTGTTGGGGTAGGAGGTTCCTTGCTGATGGGTGTTCCGGGCACAGGCACTGTGGCATCGCTTGCATCCAAGCACGTTGGAGGGTCCACCTGTACAATTGTTCAAAATACTCAGCCCAACGTTCACTGAACGTCCCAACATGACTGAGATTATCGTCCATGCCGCTGATCGGACGGCAGGCCATCTGTGATGAGGGCTTGAGAGTTCAGTTTTCTCAGGGGCTTGGTAGGCCAGTGCCAGGTTCATTTACCAAGAAATGTCCTTTTGCACTCCTCAGCAAGGTTCCTGATGGAACTGTCCTTGTCCCTTCTCAGCAGTGTCCCGAGCCCTTACGCACCATGGAACAATGCAAGACTTATTCCCATTCAGCCGAGCCTGTGCAACCTTCAGTGGCCTCTAATGTCTCAGGGAAATGGAATTCTCCTTGTCCTTGAGTCATACGCAAATGCACTCCTGAGCTGCTTCGAGTGTTACGATGCTTGAAGAACCTCCAACATAGCAACTGGTCCGTCAGGTTTGCTAAGGTTCTGTGAATCGGTCAGAGACTGCCATGGTGAACCAACAGGCACACTCCCTCCTCCTAATCTGTCCAAGTGAAACACCTATGGGTGGCCACTGAGGGAGCGGGAAGTTTTGAAGTGGACCAGCAGGGTAGCCACATGCCTATATATATATTATATATATATATATATATTATATATATATTTATAGTATATATATATGTATTATGTATATATAATATATATATATTGCATATATAATATATAATATTGTATTATATTATATATATATATGTATATAATATATATATATATATATATATATATATATATATATATTGAAGTGGACCCGCAGGGTAAGCCACAACCAGACCTATGGTCAGTGCCACAGAACTCGCATTCCCGGTAACCCTGCAGTTCTGGAGGATCTTCCATTGAGTGCTAACAAGAATGTGGTCGATCTCCTTGGCCAGTGTACCTGTACCGCTGTACCATGTCCA
This sequence comes from Penaeus monodon, assembly GCF_015228065.2. Lineage (NCBI taxonomy): Eukaryota > Metazoa > Arthropoda > Malacostraca > Decapoda > Penaeidae > Penaeus > Penaeus monodon. The sequence continues at coordinate 10,693 of NW_023650535.1, read as the reverse complement.
GCGATGTGGGTTGGAGCGCTGGTACCAGGAGCCACAGATCCTCATTTTCTGGGACCTAGCAAATCCCAGAGAGGAGGCTTAATTCTCGCTGCTGGGATCAGCTCCCAAGCCATGGGGGCCGACAGACATCTCATAGCCAGCTCGGTCACAGCCGGATACCCAGAAGAATGCGAATATCTAACCCGGGCAATTGTCTGCCACAGATGCGAGTTTGGCATAGAAAGCCTCTTTCACATCAATTTTACATACATTGGTATACAGCAATAAGAGACATGAAGCCAAAAGCATGCTTCAATCTCAATGCCATAATACGCTCATCAACCAGGTCACCTCAACTACCGAGGGCTGAGTCGGCTGGAGATGGCTATGGCTCCACCCTGGAGGTGGTGACCATTGAATGCGGCCCGATCCAGTAGTAGTGTACCCACCCACACTGATCGTGCCACACATGTCTTCTCTCGACCTCTGAGATGGCAAGCCACCTTAATTCCCAGTCCGCTTCAATTCCGCGATAGCAGAGGGGACCACTAATCCTGCCGCACGGACCTGATGTTCCAAGTGCTACCCGAAAGCACAGTGCCTGAGGTTAAGCCTCGGTGGTCACTCGGGTGCACACCACCTCTGCCGCCCCTGCCAACACAAGCCCCCAATAAAGTGGCGGCAGCTGTGGGACCACCGATTCACCCCAATCCG
>NW_023650535.1:0-5000 GCF_015228065.2 Penaeus monodon | reverse complement strand
TGTGTGTGGTGTGGTGTGTGTGTGTGTTTTTTTTTGGGGGGGGGGGGGGGGGGGGGGGCGTATATGTTATGCAAACAGTTTCTGAAAATTTTTAATTCGTTTTAAGGGAAAGGATACACCGCAGCCCAAAACAATGCTAAAGGGAAGTTGCTTTTATTCCTTTTTTTTTATCCCCCTTTTCGTATACGCACTTTTTAAAAATTTTCCCAAAAAATTCCAGAATCCCATTTGGGTCTGGATAATATTCTCCTGGGGACTCTGCTTGTTTTCGCTTATCCCCCCTTGGAGGAAAACACAAACGCTAAGAGGTTCCTGACCACTACCTTGGAAAAGTCATTGATACCCGGAGGGGCTGAGCCTTTGGGAGTGTCCTTATAGAGGGAAAGAGAGGGGTTTTGGCGTATAGAAAAAAGAACTTTGCCATTACTACCCTTTATCAAATGTTGGAGAATTTTTTGCTGAGTGAGTGAAAGGCCCGTTTAAGCCAATTCCCCCCTCCCGAGGGGTATGATGGAAAGTAAAAAGTCCATTATTAAGGCCAAACAAAAACCAAAATTACAGTTCTATTTAAAGGCTAACCCTATCTTTTTATACGCAAGTGTAATCCACAAAGGGCTAAGAAATGAAAAAATAACCCTGCCAAGAGGGTTTTTTTTACAGGGGGGTGAAAGTAGCAATGTGCGGGCCCCGGGCGGGTCCGGATTGAAATTACCGCCACTTTGGGCTCAGGTGGTATGAGGATCGGAGACCCCTGGGCTACGAGTCCTTTGACCTGCGTGGAGAATTCTGAGACAAGTTTTAAAAATGGAATATATTCAAAATTTTCAAATTGAAAGTTTCACAGAATTATTATATTCCATTTAGTTCCTTTTTCCCTCCTATAAATATTCGGGAAATCTTTAACCTATCTTTCTATTGTAGAATCTACACTCATATGATTTTCATACGAAACATAGGGGATGCAAAAAAACAAAACAATACTTTACTTTTTCCAAAGCCAAAATATTTTCTTTAACGCGGGGGGTCCGCGGAGGCAGAAGGTTCCCTGCCGACCTGGCCAGCTTTTTCAGTGACACTACCTTTAGTGCGGTCCTTGTCCCCAAAACCTGGCTTGGAGCATACAAAAAGGAACCTGGAAGGAAGGGCGGGGACCTATACAGGGGGGTAAGAAACGTATTTCCTTTTCAGGCTTTCCCAAACCCTACAGTTTATTGAACCTTTCGAACACGATATTCACATGTTTTAGGTTGACTATTCTTTTATTATCGTAAGAGAAAAATAATAACCTATTTCTCTCTCTCGCTTTCTCTTTCCTCTCTACTATCATCTATCTTCTATCTACCTTTTCCTATTATCTATATCTCTATCTCTCTCTCTCTCTCCTTTTCTCTTTTTCTCCGCTCACACACAAACCCACACACACACACACACCCACACACACACACACACACACACAAACACCACAAAAGAAAAAACACACACACACACACACACACACACAAACACAAACAACCCAACACACAACTACAAAAACAAAACACACAACCCTAAAACACACACACACACCCACACACAAAAACATTACACAACAAACCACACCACCACCATATATTTATATATATATATTTATATTTTTATTATAATATATATATATATATATATATATATAATTAATATATATTTTGTTTTTTTTTTGTTTTTTGGGGTATAATATTATATATATTAATATATTATATTAATATATATAAAATAATAAAAATTTTTTTTTTGTGTGGGGGTTTGTGTGTTGTTTTTTTTTTTGTGTTGTGTTGTGTGTGGTGTGGTTTGGGGTTTTAAAAATAACATATAATAATATATATATAATATAATATATAATATTTATTATATATAATTTTAAAATATAATATAATTATAATATATAATATTTTATAAAAATCAATATATATATAAAATATATATATATATATTAAAATAATATATTATATATAATATATATATATCATAAATCATCATCAGCCTGAGTCAAATCCACGCAGACTGGCCCCCTTCAGTCTTTTCAAAATTTGTCTGTCTTGTTTTTTTGTTTTCCATCTCGGGGCCCAAATTTCGTAATTTCGTCACGCCATCTTTTTTATGGTCGGCCCCTTTGGGCCCCTTTTATTATCTATAAACCCCTCTGTTACTTTTTTGTCCATCTTTGTCCCGTCTCCCAGTATATGACCCGCCCCCTTTCCATTTTTTTTTTTGATACTATAAGTATATCTTCTACTTTTGTCGCCCTCATCCGATCTCCTTTGGTTAATCCCCACATCATCTCTCCATCCCTTTGGCACTTATTAATTTTCCTCTTCAGGAATTTGTTGTAGTCCATGTTTTCTGTTCCATAGGTCATAACTTGGTATGACATATTGGTTAAAGATTTTTCTTTTAAACATAATGGCAAGGACTTTTTAGTATGTTACTGTGTCGCCAAGTGCTCCAGGTGTTTAATTTCGCTCTTCTCTAAATGTATTTGTCTGTAAGAGTTGCCCTGGTATATATCACTTGTCCCGACTACCTCCTAGCGTTCGCTTGTAATTGTGTCTTAGTCTTTTTCTATTCATCCTAAGTCCAATTTTCAGATTTTCTTTATTCAGATTTTTTTATTGCTGCTCTCATTTGCAGATTCACTGAGAGAACATGTCATCTGTAATCGTAGAATTTTTAGAGTATTCATCTATTTTGGATACCCTTTCCATTTCATTCTGTCTTTCTGATATTTCTCACGACAAGCTGTAAACAGTTTTGGTGAGATTGTCATCGTTCTGTTTAACACTTTTTATTGGTACATTTTTTTTTTTTTTTTTTTTTTTTTTTTTGTTTTGTCAGTTTCCGTGTGGAGCTTGATGGTGTTGTCCCATCTTGGTATATATCTTCCAGTATTTTACAGTATCCTCCTTTACTCCCTGTCTTCAGATAGCTTCTATACTGCCTGGTATGTTCGAGTCAAATGCCTTTTTTGTATCAATGAATTGCCATACACAGGGTTTCTTATTTGTTTATTTTTTGCTTTTACTTGGATGAGCGTGTGGATGTGTTCTGTTGTTGAGAATCCACTGTGAACCTGCTTGTTCCTAGGCTGATTAGAATCAGACTGTCAGAGATGCGAGTTGTGATGACTTTTGTGATAGTTTGTAAGTAACTGAAAAGATGCTTATGTCATAAGCTATTGGAGTTTTCCCATTGATAGGCATTTGTTTAAAAGATTGGGTAGTTTCACTGTTGCAATTACTTCCATATCAATATCTTCCCCTAGTTGTTTTCCCTCTCTTCATGCCTTTAAGCACTCTTTTCTATTTCTTCTGTTGTGATGCTAGGTACATCTCTAGTTAGGGCATTCGCTTCATCCATGGCTGTTCATTTGAGGTGTTTAAGATCCCTGTATGTCTTCACTACTCTATGATTTCATTCTTATTATATGTCACTTTCTCCGTCTTGTTTCTTTGTTGCATACAATTGCTTCTCCTATTCCAATTCTCCTTTTAATTGTTTTCATTCTCGTACCCGATTTCACTGTTTCATTATTTATTTGAGTATTAAATTTCCATAATCTGCCCTCTTCTTATAGTTTTTTCTTTGTTTAGTCGGGTTAATTCTATTTTTATCCTTTTTGATGATATTTTTATGACTCAACGTTTTTTTGCATAAACTCCTTGTTTCTACCGAGAACTTGCTGGAGCTTTTGCATGACCGTCTAATACCGCCATTGTCCCTTATCTCTTTGGGGAGTGTTTTGCGTGGTGTGAGTGCCCACATGTTTGGCTGGGTGCTGAAGTGAAGTCGGAGATCCAACGGATCAGCTAAGGACAGGGGCAGTCCTTGTGTTGCTGCTTCTGTTGTCCTGGTTCTTACTGAAGGATCAGGGAATGCTGAATCTCGGTTCCGGGATTCTGCGACCTTAAGTACACAGCGCTGGTAAGCGCACGGGAATGAGGGGATGCATTGTCCATTAGCACGGACATGGCTGTGGACCTGATGTGACCGCAACCTGAGAAACTTGCTGAACTTCAGTTGTGGGTTCGTGCTGCTACAGGTATGCCCCCTCCGAGAGAGTGAGCGAGCAACACCATTACGTATCACTCCGTGTGTGGGGTAGGGGCGGGGGGGGGTCACCATTATAGTAGATATTGGTTGAGCATCTTCTATTTGGATTGGTGTTCTTATCTTTTGGGAGTGTTTGTTTGTGGTGTGAGTGCCTACATGTATGGCGGGTGCTGAGTGGAGAAAAAAGGGGAGCTGATAGTTTCCCCAGTCGCTAGGACTGCAGTTTTCTGTGGTTGCTGCTGCTGTTGTCGTGTTCTGCTGGGATCGAGGAAAGCTAACTCGTTCGTTCATTCATCATCATTTGAAATTTGCAAACTCTGGCTTCACCCAGGCCTTCATACATATGGCCCCCTGTGTCAGCTATTTTTCTCGCTGTCTCATTTGTTCTCTGATACTTATGCTTTACTGTGTAGTGTGATTGCCCAGCAGCCCTCCTGCCGTCATGGTGTAGGCATGCGGCACATCTCATTACCAGCCGGTGGCTGTTGTGGTGGTCCTTGTCCTCAGAAATTGTGTGTGTCGCAATTCTGTAAGTAATGTACCAACGTGGCATTCGGCTCACCACAGTACATGCATCACCTTTCTTGATGGTCATTGCCTGTAGATCTGCCATGCGCAAGTGGTAACCTAGTCTGAATCTGTGAAGAATGGACTTAGGTACCTCTATTATTTGCTTCAGGGAGTGCAGTGGCTCATTGCTGGGGTGTCTCGGTACATCTGGCGAGGGGGAGATCTTCGGTTTCTTTCCTGTGCAGCTGTAAGAGGAAGGCACGAGCTGGGCATTACACTTCTTAGGATTTTTCTAGCTCGGTTTTTATGATGATGGTTTTGAGGCATGCCCCTGTCCCAATCTCATCTTAGTGTTTCAGCATTCCCTCTAAATGTCTATGTGTGCTAGGGACCTATTTATGATTATT
>NW_023650534.1:0-5953 GCF_015228065.2 Penaeus monodon | reverse complement strand
CAAAAAAAAAAAAAAAAAAAAAAAAAAAAAAAAAAACCCACACCCCACCACCACACACACAAAAAAAAAAAAAAAAAAAAAACACACAAAAAAAAAAATAAAAATTTTAAATAAAAATAAACCATATATAAAATAAAAAAAATAAAAATTTTAATAATTTTATAAAAAGACCACAGTAATTTAAAGCAAAATTAAAAATAGTACAAAAAACACACACACCCCCACACCACACAATACACCAACAAAACACAAAATATATAAATATATAATAATATATATATATATAATATATATATATATCTTTATATAATAGATATAATATAATTATATATATATAATATATATATATATATATATATATTATAAAATATATATATTTTAATAACCACACACACACCCCAACACACCACAGATAATATGTACATATAAAATAATAAAATTATAATAAATATATATTATAAAATATATAATTTAATGAATGCTTATATATATTTTTAATAAGCATAAAGAATAATCATATCTATCTATTATCACTATCATCTATCTATAAAATATAATATATAATATATAGATATTTTAATATATATATAAAACTAATATATATATAATATATATATATTAATATATAAATGTGTAATAATTAAATATAGACGCATAAAATTATAAATATATATAAAATATATATATTTTAAATATTTTTAATTTTTTATAAAATAAATATATATAAATTATATATATAAAATAAACATATAGTTACAGAAACAACACAAAAATAATATGTACTTAATAATAAAATATATATATATATTATTATAAAAAATATATATATTATAATAATATATATATATAATTAATAAAATGAAATAAAATTTATACGTATATATTTCATATATAGTATATAATATTTATTTTATATAATTAATTATATAATATAAAATATATATATAATATACCTATATAAATATGGATAATAGATAGATAAAAGATAGATAGATGGGATGGAATCATGTGAACAAACTGCATTTGAACAACAAAGAGAAGTACAAGAAAACACCAAAATTCCCAAAGGCCTTTCGCTTTTACTGCTGATAAAAGGTATAGACTAGAGGTACATAGGGGTGTAATATACTTTACTAGGGGGTGGGTCACGCAAAATAAGGTTTTAAAGGGTTTTTAGTTGTTTTGTGAACGCCGTTCCCCCATCTTCCTTGTCTGGGGGAAAAATTGTTAATGATGGGGGCCTGGGCCCCTTGGGGAGAGGGCCCGTCGGAGTCGACGGTACAACAAAGGGCTTTTTCTTTTGTGTGTCGTCGGAGGGCGCTGCGGTTTTGGTCGTTTCGTTTTTTCGGGAGGACACGTCCGCCCCACTTTCTTATCGCAGCCCCCGCAAGTATGCGTACAACTGGCTGCGGGTTTTTTGGGGTCGACCCTTTTTTCCCTGACAATTTTTCCGTTTTTCTTGCCAGAAGTGGTATTTCCCTTTATTGTGCCTTCAGATTTCGTGTTTTTTTTGTATTTCCCCTTCGGGTTCTACCTGCAGAGAAAAGGATAATGAAAAATCCCTTTTTTATAGGGATAATATATAATATATAAGATAATATAATATAAAAAATATATAAAACCCAACAAAGTAGCAAATTTTATCAAATATAATATATATATATATATATATAATATAAAAAAATAGATATAAAATAATAAAGATAATATATAAAAATTATATTAATATATATAATATAAATATTTAAATAATACCACCATTTAAGAAACAGCAACATATATATTATATAAAAAAAAAAAAAAATAATTAAAAAAAAATAAAATACATATATATAAAAAAATAAAAATAAATATTATATATATATAGATAAAAATAATATATAGAATAAATTATTTTAACGCATACACAAAAATAAATTATATAAAATAGATAAAAATAGGAATAGATAAAATATAAGATAGGAGAAGGGGAAAAATATAAAAAATAGAATAGAAAATATATAGAGAAAGAATAATAAAGATTATAAAATTAAATAGAATATATAAAATAAATAATAATAAAAAATAAAAAAAAAATATATGATAAAAACTAAAAAGGGACACGCAAACAAAAATTTAAATGATAAAAATATAATAGAGAGGAAAAAATATGAAAATAAAGAATAAGAAAAAAAAAGAGAAAAATTTTTTAAGGTAGTAGAGAAGGAAATAGAAATATATGAATAGAGATAATATATAGAGAAGAGAGAGATAAAATTTAAGCACAACACACACACACACACACACCACACACCACACCACACACAAACACACACACACCACACACATAATAGGGGGTATAATGATATATATATATATTAATTTAAATATATAAAATATATTTAATACTAATGGAAAAGTAAAAAATTTTAATATATAATAAAAATAATAAATATTGAAAAGAATATAAATAAAATACATATAGGATAATATAAGAATTAAAAGTATATATAATATATATATATAGACATATATGATATAATAATAAATATGTTATATAATTACATATAGGGGAATAAATGAAAATTAGTAATATATAATAAAATTTAAATTTTAAATAGATAATATATAAAAATTACAATATAAGTGGGTGTGTTTGTGTGTGTGTTTTTGTTGTGTGTGTGTGTGGGGTGTGTGGTGTGTGGTGTTGTGCATATATAATAATATAATATATAATTTTATAAATATAATATTAAAATAAATAAAAATACAAATATATATACATATATAAAATAATATATAATATATATATATATATATATATTAAAAAAGATTTTATATTATATATATATATATATATATATTTAATAATAATATTCATGGTATGCGTGAACAATATATGTATTTATATAATATATATAATAAATATATATATATTAATATATTATATATAATAATATATAGATAATATAATTTTAATTTTAATTAAAATATTAATTATATAATGTATATAAATTATTTTATATATAATATATATAAATATACATAAAAATATAAAAAATATTATATATATTAATATATATATATATAAATTATTTAATACATAAATTTATGGTATGCGTGAACATAATATATAATATTTTTAAATATATATTATTAATATTATAATTTTATATTTTTTTTTTTTATATATATAGTAATAATTTTTTTTTTAATTATTTTTTTTTATGTAATAAAAAAGTAGCATGTTTTCGATAAATGTGTGGATATATATATAAATATTTATATATAAATATATATTAAATTTTAAAATATATATATTATAAAAATATATATTATAATATAATTTAATATATATAAATATTTATATATATATATTAATGATATAATGCTACTTATGATGGGGATATATATATATATATATATATAATAATTTTAATATTATATATATTTTATATATTACATAATACAAGCATTAATATATCATCTCTGCAGTAAAACAACAAAGGGGAAGTACAAGAAAACACACGATATGCTGAAGGCCAATGAAGGTAACTCCCACTTTGGAAAGAAGACGGAGAATTGTCGGGGGAAAAGAGATCAGACCACAACAAACTCGCAGCCCGTTGTACAGCATACCCGCGGTGGCTGCGATAAGATAAGTGAGACAGGGGCGTGTCCTCCCCCGAACAAAGACGACCCAAAACCCGCAGCGCCCTCCGGGGAACGACAAGAGAAGCGCCTTGTTGTACACGTCGACTCCCAAGGCCCTTCCCTAGGGTCCCCGGCCCATCATTAAACAAGGGTTTTCCCCCCCGACAAGGGAAAATGGTAGAACGGCGTCACACACACAACTAAAAACTTCAACCCTTTTTATCGGGCGTGACCTGACCGCCTAGTACATGTATATAACACCTCTATGTACCCCAGTCTTATGCCTTGATCAAGCATAAATGCGAAAAAGGCCTTTTGGGATATTTGTGTGTTTCTTTGATCTCTTGTTTTTCAACCCGCAGTTTTTTCGACATGAATTCCACGTCTATTATCATCTATTTTTCTAATATACCAATGTATATGTATATAAATAATATTAATTAAAATATAATATATAAAAAATAAAATATATATAAAAACAATAATGAATATATACGTTAAATATAATAATATTTTTAGAAATAAATATAATATATAATATATATATATAATAATAAAATATTTAATAATATATTCATATATATAGTACATAAATATATATAGTGTGTGGGGTCTGTTACAAAGTTATTATATGTATATATATTATATAATATATATATAAATTTTAATTATTATAAAATTTTATTTTAAAATAATATAAAATATATAATAATGCTGTACAATATTTTAAAATCACTTTTAATATATATATATTTATATATATATATATATATATATATAAAATAATATATATATATCTGTACATAATATTAAATATACACATTATATATAATAAAATTATATAAAAATTATTATATATAATATGTATATAATATAATATATATTAATTTATATTTTAAATATATAAAAGATAGATAGAAGATGATAGTAAAATATAGATAATATTAGCTTTTTAAAAAACAATATATAAGCTTTTCAAAAATTAATATATAATATATATTAATATAATAAATATATATATATTATAGTACATATATATTGTTGTGTGTTGGTGTGTGTGTGTGTATAATATATATATATATAATATATATGTAAATATATATATTATATAATATATATATATATATATAATTATATATATATATATATATATATAGGGATGGTGGTGTGTGTATTGGTGTGGTGTGGGGTGTGGTTTTTTGACATATTATTTATTTATATGCATTAAATATAGGGTATTTTTAAATAATTTTAAAAATATTATATAATATATAATATATTATATTAATTATGTATATATATGTGTTATATATATTTATATTATATATTATATGTGGGGTGGTGTTGTGTGTGGGGGGTTGTGTTGTGTGTGTGTTGGGTTGTGGGTGTGTGTGTGTGTGTGTGTGGGTGTGTTTTGTGGGGTGTATGCATATATATATAAAATATAAAATTATATATAAAATTTTATTTACATATATGAATATTAATATAATATATATATAATAAATATATTACATTTGAATATAAAAAATATATATAAAATATAATATATATATATTATATATCCATATATATAAAAAAATTATAAAAAAAAATTTTAAGGCCTTTTTTCTATATTTAGAACTATAGCATTACTGGGTACCTTTTTATAAATTTACCCTTTCTTTAAAGAAAAATTTAGGTAAATTTTATATTTGAGTATGTTGAATCTTAGTAATCATTTATTTATTAGGTCAGAACATGTTTTGAAAATTCCCTATACAACATTATGAATAAAAGGAGAGATAAAGAAAGTAGAAGATATATGTGTAGCACATCGACACAAACAAACACACGCATATATATCTATATGTATACACACACACACACACACACACACACAAACACACACACATACACACACACACACACACACAACAAAACCCCACCCACACACACCCCCACAATATATATAAAATATATATATATAATTAAATATATATATTATATGTAAATATAATATAGTAGATAGATATAGATTTTATAATATATATATATGTGTGGGGTGTGTGTGTGGTGTGTGTGTGTGGAAAAAACAAACACAAAACGTAACGTGACCCCAAAGATAAAAAAGGGAAAAACGCCACAGTAAAAAATAAAAGCTTATTTTTTACTGTGCCTTTTTCATATATATATAATTATATATATATTATAAAATAAAAAATAAATATATATATATAATTATATATATTATATATATATATATAAATGTATATAAATTTATGAATATACATTATATATATATATAAAATAATTTTTATTTTATATATAGCCTGGGTTA
>NW_023650532.1:0-5954 GCF_015228065.2 Penaeus monodon | reverse complement strand
CTTTTTTATAATCATTATTATTAATTTTTTTGGCCGTAACAATTTTTTTTTGAAAAATATAAAAACCTGACCCTTCCCCTTTCTTTTTTAAAGGGAAAATTTTTCCTTTTTTTAGCATCATTTGATACACTCCCAGTTTTTACGTTTTTTTCTGGAAAAACATTTACTATAGACATAAAAAATTGCCCGATTTATTTTGAGTGTTTTTTTTCGGTTCTTTTTTTTCACTCGTGGTCAATTCTAAATTTCTTTTCCAACTTATTGCAATGATAAAAATTGAATTTTTATCTTTCCTACTCAAAACAATGACAAAACCCACAATTTTTAAAAAAAGTCAACTTTGATTATTAAAATATTTCTTTCTGTAGGTAGGGTATGGGGTCGAAATCGAGAAAGGGGTCTTTACCTTTTGCTTGACTTGACCCCCTTCTCATCCTTCATTGGGGAACGGAAAAGAAACCCTCGCTCCGCCCCTTGTTCTCGGTTGTCATGTGAAAGCCACAATTTGCAACTGGCATATCTTGTCTGATGTTCGTACCCCTTCGCCACTGCCCCTTCCCCCTCACTTCCTTCCCCTCTGTCCCGTTTGCTGCGAGTTCACAGTCCCGAGCGCTAAATCCGCCTTCACTTTTTGGAAAAGTCTTGTGAAACTACGCAAAGAAAAATCAAATGCAATGTTAATATGGTTTTTCTTTTAATGTAAATTTACATTCCTCATACTCTTTCTCATTTTTTTGGCTTTTATTTTTTCTTTTTTGCGTTTTTTTGTTTTCGGTTTGTTTCGCTAAGTGTTTCGGTGTTGGTCCCACGCCCCCTTCACCTTTTCCACCACGAAGGAAAAAGATCCCCTGGTCTGTTTGTGGAAACGTTTTTTTGCTGTATATACATCCACAGTGGTATTGAATTTGCACTATCTTTATCTTGGCATTTGGGTCATCATTTTATTTATGACATTATTTTTGATTGAGAGAATTTCCTCTTCGATTTTCTGGTAGATCCACGTGAGGGTTTTTTTTTCTCTCTTTCTTTCTTTTTCTCTTCATTTCTTTTTGGTTTTTTGTTTTTTATATTTCCCTAAACAGAGCATAGACCTGTTGTCATTTTTATTTTTTTTTCCATCGTTAGAGCGACCCTTTCATGCCCATAAGAAACAGATTCGTAAAAATTAAAAACGTACCCCTTATACTACGTAATGTGTAGCATGTTTTTTGAGTGTGTAATTTTGTGTTATCTATCTTCTATCTAGCTAGTAGCTAGCAGCTAGCTACTATCTATATATATAAAATATGAAAGTTAAAATTATAAATTTTTATATATATATATATATAATATATATATTATTTATATATATATATTATATGTGTGTGTGTTGTTTTTTTGTGTTGTTGGTTTTGTTGTGTGTGGTTTTTTTTTTTTGTTTTTTTGTGGTTGTGTGGTGGTTTTTTTTCTTCCCCTTTTTTTTTTTTTTTAATTTTTTTTTTTTTTTTTTTTTTTTTTTTATCTGTCTTTTTTTTTTTTTTTTTTTTTTTTTCTTTTTTTATTGTCCATACATATTATAATATATTTATAAAAATTTTTTTTTATATATATTAATATATCTTTTTTTATAAAAATATTATATATATAGAGGGGAGAGAGAGAGGAGAGGGGAGGAGAGAGAGGATTCACGACAGCTTTACACACTAAACATGTGTGTAGTGGTGTGTGTGTGTGTTTATGTGGGGTGTGTGTGGTGGTGTTGTGTGTGTGTGTTTTGTGTGTGTGTTGTGTGTGTGTTTGTTGTGTGTGTGTGTGTGTGTGTGTGGGGGGGTATACATTTTACATATGTACTAATATACATATACCCTCTGAACCTGTTTTAAATGCAAATTCTGATAATAATGAAATGCACCCCCCCTTTTCCCCCCTAAAAAAACCCCGAATCCGGGTCACATCGCCCTGGGCCCCCGGGGGGGCATCTCGGCCGCAAAGCCTTAGCCAAGTGGAGCATCAAATGGGGTGTTCTGTACAGTCCAGTTTCCCACCCCCTTTAGTGCCTCTTTATGCATTATTTTTGGACGCATCTCCCGATACGTGGGCAGTTTTCGTTGATTATGAAATTTCGCTGCATTCGATATCACTGTCACTTGTTAGGGCAATTACGAAGTACTTTGAAGATTTTAAATTTTGTGACAATGAATTTCGGACGAAAAACACGCACACATTTTTTACAGATAGATAGATAAAATACACAATGTTTATCTATATATTTTATAAGATAATAGATAGATAGATTTATAGATCGAAGATGATAGATGTAGATAGAAGATAGATAGATAGATAGATCAAAAATAGACAGATAGATAGATATATAGATTGATAGATAGATGGTCGTTAGAGATACTATACATCCACATAACATACAAACATTAATTTTTTTTTAAGCGTATAACATATACATGTGTGGTGTGTGTGTGTTGTGGTGTGTGTGTGTGTGTGTGTGTGGTGTGTGTGTGTGTGGTGTGTGTGTGTGTGTATGGTGGTGGTGGTGTGTGGGTGTGTGTGTGTTTTCATTTGTTTCTATGTAGGTTTTTTTCTTCAGATGATTTCTTTTGTAATCATTGTGTATATACATTACGTATGAAAATTTAATATTGTATATCTTTATGTATATACAAAAATTTTCGTGTGCTACAATTGGGTGGATATGAATAATCCCTAATTTCCCCGCATTTTCCCCCCTTTCCGGCGAGCGAGGAGGGCCCCATACATTTAAGCCAAGAAAAAAAAAAGGGCTACGGGCGGGCACCCAGATGAGGCTGTGGAAGCGCCCTTACCTGACTAGTTCTACATTACACAACCGTACCTCGTCTGCCGCTCTGGCTCAAAAAACACGACTACGGAGAATTATACCCCCGCTCCCCCTTTCCGCTCCCCTCCCTGAAGATTCTCCTAAAAGAGACCCCTGCCGTTATGGGAGGAAGTGTCCTCGCAGCTCAACGTCCTCACGCATCCCGCGGCGAATAATTCACCGGCTTCATGCGGAAAAGGGCAAAATTTTGGGGGCCCGGGTTTTTTCGGACAGAGGGCGGGGAATGTCGACGTAAGGATGAATAGATCCCATTACCCACGTGATTAATTACCGAGCCTGCACTTATTTTCCACACAAGACCACCCAGCTTCGCTCTGCCAACCCCTTTGACGCGCGAACTTGGCGCGCTTTCATGCTAACAATATGCAGATTCGGTTGTTTTACCTTTCCAAATCGTGAATATTTTCAATGTTCTGTCGCGTTTAATGGCTATTCACGGTTGACTCATAATCGTGTACTTGAGCCGTTTTTTTCTTGTACGAGGGCCTTCACGCGTGTTTTCTGTTCGATGAGGGAATTCGTTTGGTGGGGGATAATAATTGTTTCCAGAATTTGAGCAAATGTAGGATTGCGTTGCGTGTTTGTTTTTCTTGCTTTTTTCCAAAAGGGGCACACACACACGCACGCTCACACACACACACGCACGCACACACACACACACACACAGCACGGCACACCACACGCACACCCCACCACACATACACACACACACCCACACACACACACACACACACCGCATATATATAATATATATATATATATAATAAAATATTAAATTAATATATATATATATAAATGTGTGTGTTGTGTGTGTGTTGTGTGATATATGTGTGTTGTGTGTGCGTGTGTGTATGTGTAAGTGTGTGTGTGTGTGTGTGTGTGGTGTGTGTGTGTGTGTGTGTGTGTGTGTGTGTTGTTGTAATAGCAGAAAACAAAATATGTATATGTATATATATATTCCCTATATATAAATACAAAATATTAACATACACTATACTATATATACATATTATATATATATATATTATTATTATACAAATTACAATATATATATATATTATTATAATATATATTTACTATAATATATATATTGTGGTGGTGTGTGGGGTTGCGTGTGTTGTTGTGTTGTGTGTTTGTGTGTGTGGTGTTTTTGTTGTGTGTGTGTGTTTGTTGTGTGTGTGGTGTGTGTTTGTGTTTTGTTTTTTATGCGTAAGTTTTATTATATATCAAAGGTTGTCCTCGGGTGTTGAGGATGAGCTTGACTCCAATTCATGAGGAATGAGTCATGGACTTGCGTTTGACTTGGATTTAAGTGAGGGAGAGTTACGCAGACTCACCTCACTCTCTCTCCTTCCATCTTGGTCCAGTGGCAAAAACCATAGTCGAACGCGGGAGATAGGCCCAGGACAGGGGATGGCCACAAGTCCTACGTGCCCTCACTGTGCCCGGGTTGCGCAAACCAACGCTTCGGGGCCCCGGGTTTTTAAACCAGTTTTTTAATCAAAATTTTCTTTTAAACAAAAAACTGGGGGTTTTCGGGATGGCCCGGGTTTTCCCGTCCCTTTCTGGGGCCCCCCCCTTTTTTCCCCTTTTTTCCCGGGGTTTTTCCCGCCGGGGGCCCCATTTTTTGAGCGGGGGGGAAATTCTCCCGGCGGAACCGTGGGGCCACACTGACTTTGGCAGGCTTACCCCCTAAAAAGGGACCCCACCTATCTCCAGCCGCCTGATATGTCTGCCACTGTGTGTGTTGTGTGTGTGTGTGTGCGTGTGCGTGTGTTGTTTTTTGTATTTACAAACTATCATCTATCTTGCCTGTCGTCTATGTATCTAAATGTTAAAATATGTAATAATTATCATTATATTATATATATATTTTATAATATATCATATTAAAATACAATTTTAATAATATATATATATATATATATATATATGTATGTGTGTGTGGTGTGTGTGTGTGTGTGTGTGTGTGTTGTGTGCGGGTGTGTTTTGGGGTGCCATATATATGTGAGTAATACCCACACAACACACACACCCACACACCCCCACACACACACACACACCCCACCACACACAAAAAAAAACCACCAAAACCCCCACACATACCCACCGCACACACAACCACCCACACACACACAACCACACACACATACACACACACACCACCACACACACACACACACACACACACCACGCACACAACCACCCAATAATATTTATATATATAATAATATATAATATATATTATAAAATATTATATATATAATATTTTAAAATATATTTACATATATTATACACATTGTTATATATTAAAACATTGTATAAATATGTAATATATATTTATTTTATATATATATTATAAAAATAATATATATTATAATATTATAATTTAATTTTTTTTTTTTTTTTTTTTTTTGTGTGTGTGTGGGGGTGTGTTTGTGTGTGTGGTGTGTTTTTTTTTTTTCTGGTTTTTTTTTTTTTTTTTTTTTTTTGTGTGGGGTGTGGTGTTTGTGTGTGTGTGTGTGTGTTTTTAAAAAATTTTACCCCACACACAACCCCAAACCCCACACACACACCCCCACACACACACCACACAACACACACCCCCCAAAAATATATATATAATATATATATATATATATATATTTTAATATATAGTTTTTTTTTTTTTTTTTGTTTTTTTTTTTTTTTGGGGGCGTAATAATAGTTTTATAAAACAAAACACACACACCAACCCCACACACAACACACACACACCCAAAATTTCAAAAAATATTTAAAGAGGCATAATTTTATATTTGTTTAAAATAACATTCTAAAAATTATTTGGGGTACTTAGGGGGTTTCCTTTTGTGGACTAATATTTTAAAAAACCAAAATGGGTTAAAAGGGAAAAAGGGGGCCAAATTTTTTTTAAAAAAAATAAAATTTTTAAAATTTGGCTATAATTTATTTTTATTTTTATTTTTTTTTACCCAAAAAAACAAAAATTAATTTAATTTATTAAAAAAAATTAAAGAAAATTATTTATTCATTATTATTTGGTGGGGGTTTTTTTGGGAAAAAATGATGGGTAAAAAAAAAAAAAAAAAAAACCCCAAAA
>NW_023650530.1:0-5955 GCF_015228065.2 Penaeus monodon | reverse complement strand
TAAAAATGGTATTAAAATAATAATTTTTTATATTAATATTTATATATTATATATAATATTAATATATCTATATAATTAAATATATATAATATTTATATTTATATAATTATATATATGTATTTAATTAATGTATGTAAACATATATATATTTATATATATTATAATAATATATATTAATATTATAAATATATATATGTTTGTTTGTGGTTGGGGTTTGGTGGGGTGTTTGTGTGTGGGTTGTGTGGTGGTTGGGTGTGGGTTGGTGGTGTGTTGGGTGTGGGTGTGTTGTGTGGGGGTGGGTTGTTTTTTTTAATATATTATTATATATATATAGATAATAATATATATATTATATATTATATTAATATATATATTAATAACGTGGAATGGTTTAAAACCCTCTACCGTTTGATACTAGGTAAAAAAAAAACATTTTATTCTTGGTTCCTTTACATACTGACTATCTTTTATCATCGCATTGCCATTTTTACTCAAATAATATAACAAGGCACAGCCAAGGGCAATAAATGAAAAATCCAAAATGAGAGGACAAATGAAAGTTTTTTACGGTTTAGCTTTCCTTTTTTAAGTGAAAATGTTAAAATAAAACCATTGATTGGTTTTTATTAGGTATCGGTTTTTTACCCACACTATTTATTTCATTACCACCTGAAAATACGAGTAAAAATATTTTCCATTACGAAAGAAACAGAATTAAGATTCCCTTTCTTTTTTCAACAGACATGAAAAAAAAAGGTAATTCGTCCAAGGGATTTACCGATACTCCAGGTTTTTTTGGAATTATTTTTTTGATGTTTTTGGATTAAAAAAGCGAATAAAAAATAGCAAACGTTGAATCCAGAGACAAAAACGGAAACACCAGAATTTATTGGGTAAAAGAAACGAATGCAATAATTGTAGCAGGAAGCCCCCACCCTCTCAACTACTGTTTATAACGGTAAAAACAGTTTCTTTTACCGGAAACCCTCGGTGAATTGTGCGGTATAATACTTTTAAACGACCACTTTTTTGGCATGGTCCCCGTTTCTTTTCTTTTTTTTCTTTCTTTTGCATGGTTTTTTTCTGTACATTTTGGCCCCGATTCTCTTTATCTTTCCTGGCAGTCTACGCGTCAGGTAATCCGACTGTGCAACACGGGTGGTGGGGCTAAATGCCAAAGCAACGTAGTTTTTTTTATTCTTTTTTCCAGTGTTTTTAATGTAGTTTATACTGGGTGTATCGAAAAAGAGCTAGGGGAGCCATGGCCATGCAAAGCATACCAATGGGACTCAGCTTGTAAAAGCATCACTCTTACTGTTATAATTAGGTTGATGGGAAAGAATAACGAAGCTATAAAAGATATCTGCAGCACAGTCACAGTACTTTCCTTTATCTAAAAAAAAGGGAAAAATGTAAATATATGTATATGTATATTAATATAGATATTTGTGGTCTGTTTTTGTTGTGGGGGGGTTGTGGCGTGTATGTATGTTATACATACAATACGTAAAGGATAATATATTTTTAATCTTATTTTATATACCCACCATATATTGTTGCGCATACGTTAATACATTACATACAATACATTAAACATACAATAAATAACAATACATACCCTACCCTTACATACACACATACATATATTATACTTTATTAATACACACACAGATATAAATATACATATACATATATATAATTTAATAAAATTAAATTTTAAGAACCTATAATAAAATACATATACCATTATATAATAAATACAATATATAATAAACCTATAAAAATAAAAACATATACATAAAATTAATAATATAATATAACATCTTTTTAAAATAATACATATATAATGGCGGTTGGTGTGTTGTTGGGTGTGTGGGTGTTGGGTTGGGTGTGGGTGGTGGGTGGGTTTTGGTTTTGTTTTGTTTTTGTGTGTGTGGCTTGTATGGTACAAAATATATGAACGAGGGAGATTTTCCTGGGTAGGGAAA
Source organism: Penaeus monodon (assembly GCF_015228065.2). Classification (NCBI taxonomy): domain Eukaryota; kingdom Metazoa; phylum Arthropoda; class Malacostraca; order Decapoda; family Penaeidae; genus Penaeus; species Penaeus monodon. The sequence continues at coordinate 3,967 of NW_023650530.1, read as the reverse complement.
CTTACACCACCAGTATGTTTAATTAATTTTTTTCTAGATACGAAAGGTAAAATAAGAATTTTAAAAAAAAAATAGTAGCCAAAAAAAAGTAAAACTACAGCAACCTGAAACAACGGGAAAAAGTTTCCGGGACCATCTATAGTAATCTAAGTGTAAGCTGGAACATAATTTTTTTTCCGGTTCCCTTTGATTAAGCAATACCTGTGGCCCACGTAGTTGTTGTTCCTGACCATTTTTCCCGGTGCAAAGGGGGAGTAAACGTTTTCGAAATAAAATTTACAGAAAAAGAGAAAAATGATTACAGTGAAAAAAATGTTTTAGGCGGTAAAAATTTAATTGCCCAAGGTCCACAAAAGCGCCTTGATGATGGATGAAAAATGTGGGCCCCACGCGCGGTAACACCAACACACAATTAAATTTACATTATGTGTCCTTGCTTAAAAAGTGTTAAAATCACAAAGTACACTGGCTAGATATTATTATGTTGTGGTGTTATGGCTTTTTAATGTTTCCAGAAAAATGTGTTTTAAATGGTTTTTATTTTTGATTTGTTTTTGTTGCTAGTAAAAAAAAAGTGTAAAAAAAGTTGAGAAAAGAAAACATTAACACTAACATTTTTTTTTTCATAGCCTTTATTACACACCCTTCGTTTTTAGGGGGTAAAAAAAAAAAATAATATTTCCATATTTTATCTAAAAAAAAATTACGTTTTTTCCTTTTTTTCCCTTGAAAGCGTGGGCTAGCCCAAGCACCAACCGATAGATTAAATTTAGAGTAAGCGCTGCCGCAAGTAATGCTCACAACAACTCATTACCGCACACATCATTTATGCCAAAATTCCCTACTGTGGTTTTCCAATTTTCCATGGCCCATTCTTGCCCAATGTTTAACCTGTGTCGTGCATGTAGGCCGCTTTGAGGAAACAACAGGGCGGCCCAAAGGCGGATTTCTGGGTTATTTGGTCCCACTTAAGAGATTCCGTTTTGAAATTTTTCGGTGTCAATTACTGTCCAACAAGGATTTTATGTGAGTTTTTTGATGACATTCGATACCCCAGTACAAAACTAACCAAAAACAAAAAAATTATTTTTTCAAAAACACAAGAAAAAAAACGTTGGCCACGTACACTAATAAAATGCATGATACAAAAATACTCCCTCTATAAAAACAATTATATGTGTCCCAATATATTACATTGTGTGTGTGTGTGTGTGTGGGTGGGTGTTGGTGGGGTGGGTGTGGTTGGGTTGGGGGGTTTTTTTGGGGTGGGGGGGGTGGTTGTTTGGGGGGTGGGGGTTGGGGTGTGGGTGGTTGGGTGTGTTTGTGTGGGTGGGTTGGTGTGTGGTGGGTGTGTGGGCTTGTGGGCTGTGGGCCCGGAAAGCGGAAAGGGTGGATTGGCGGCCATGCGGTCCCCCCGCCCCGGGGGTTTTTTTTATTCCCCCTGATGATGATAATTAATTATATGAAATAATAATATATATATATATATAATATATATATTATATATATATATATTATAATATATTATATATATATTCTGTGTGGGGTGGTTGTGTGTGGGGTGTGGTGTGGGGGGGTGGTGTGTGTGGTGGTTGTGGTGGGTGTGGTGTTGGTAAGTTAATATGTTATATTATTATATGATTACATATGTTAATAATATGGAATATAGATATAAAATTATTATAATATAAATATATATATATACCATATTTTATAATAATATAATAATTTACAATATATAATTATAAATACAAATACTATATAATATATTATAATATATTATATATATAAATTATATTATATTTTATATATATAATATACACAACCATATAATTAATTAATATGTGTTAAACACACAACACAACCCACACACAGATAAACAATATATTAATTATTATATATATATATATATATATTATATATAATATATAATTAATATATATATATGCCTTTATTATTATATATATATTATAATATATTTTATATTTATTAATAATTAATAATTATATTATATAATATTATATTTAAATAATATATTATATATATGATAATAATTCATATATTAATGTTAATATATATTATAAATTTAAAAGAAATATATATATATATAAGCATATATATTATAATAATATTATATTAAATTATAATATTTTTATATATATATATTATTATAATTATTAAAATATTTTAAAAAATTAAATAAACATTATATTTACATAATTAAAATAATAATAATATTTAAACATTATATTTTAAATACCCTGTTTATTATATTACGTATATATATGTAATAATAATTTAAAATATATATATAATATAATAATAATATATATTTACATGTTGTGTGTAAATTATGTATATTTATTATATTATATAATATATTAATTTTATATTATATATAATTTAATAATAATATTAATAAATTTACAACCATTGCAACGCCCACGCACGCCACGACGTTGCTTCACACACACAAACAACAAAACACAACCACACAAACCACACACACACACACCAACACCAAACCCACCCCACACATACCACCACCCAACAACAAACACCCACAAACATATATTATATATAAAAAAAACGCGCCCGGAGTGGCAACACCACAAAAATCGTCCCACCGTGCGGTTGTTGGTGGTCCAAGAAGCCTAGTTTACGGTAAGTGGGTGGAGGTTCCTATCGTTAGAAAAATGATAATTCGTAAAAATGGTTGGAGCTGAGAAAACCACCCAAAACAGTGATTTAACCTAAAACAACTAAATCCCCCCCGGGGGGGAAAAGAATCCACTGGGTTCAGCCCAGTAATATATATAATAATATATATATAATATATTATATATTATAATATTATATAATAATTATACTATTATTTAATATTAATAATTTAAATATATATTATATATATATTAAAAAAAGTCCGTGTGGGTTGGGCCGAGTGGGTTTAAGGCATCGGGACTCAAAGGAACTGTCCCACGGAACGGGCAAATCTGGAGTTTGGAGGTTTTTTCGGAGGTCACCCAAACGGGCGCGTTTTTTTTTGTTCCCTTGGGCCAAGGGAAAACTTTTCAACCTCGATTTGCCTAACCTAAGGCCGCTTGGTGTGGGCCAAAGCCCAGCCCCAAGTCCAGTTGCTGGTTCCTAAAGCCTGGGTTAAAATAGGAAGAGAATTGATTTAACCTTAAAAAAGGTTAAAAACATCGGCCCCACTCCCTCCGTGGAAAGGAAAAAAACACTGGGGGACCCCTCCCATTGTTACCTCCCACTTCCAAGGAGCATCCCAAAACAAAATAAACACAAAATTTTAAAGTAATTCATGCTGTGGTGACCAATGGCGGGCTTCAAAAACATGAAACACCCTACCGTTAGAAAAAAAAAAAAAATTATTTATAATTAATATAATATATATTAATATTATTTATATAATATATATTTTAATAAAAAACAAACCCCACCACCAACATACATATTTATAATATATTATATATATATAATATATTATTTTATTTATATTTAATATTATATAAATATAAAATATATATTAATATAATATATATTATATATATTAAAATTTAAAATTATATTATATAATCTTTCTTTTTTAAACGGTAGGTTTTCATGTCTGAAGCCCGCCGTGGGAACCTCTCCCCACCTCCTTTTCCGCCACTCAAACGCGAATCTTTTGCGCCTTTTTTTTTCTTTTCCCACTTTGTTACCATTTGGACAAACCCGCAAAAATATCTTTGATGTTGTCCGCTCAGTCTTTGTTTTCGGGTTTTGCCTTTCCCCTCTTGTTTTTCCCCCATCAACCATCCCTGTCCCAGCAATGTTTTTTCTCAGTTACTTTTTTTTTTAACTTCTCCATCACATGGGAACCAAAAAAACTTTAAATTTCCTTTGTTTTTTCAAAGATGTTCCCAACAGCCGGTTCCGTAACCCCCCCAACAAAAATTTTTTTTTTTTT
>NW_023650529.1:0-5955 GCF_015228065.2 Penaeus monodon | reverse complement strand
CCTTGGGTTTTTTTTGGGCAAACTAGAAGAGTTTTGAAAAGGGGTGGTTGTCTCGGGAAACCATACAGACAGGGGAAACATGGAAAAGAAAAATCAAAAAAAAAGGCAGAAGAGCTCAAACAAAAGGACGGAAAAGGAAATGCATGGGCAATTCGTTAGAGAGATGCCGATAAGGAAAAAGGGTTAAATTTTGGGTGGCTGTCAAGGAGTGTTTTGAAGTTAAAAAGGAAGCACTCCTATATGCCCAAGAGCAAAAAATAAGCCAAATACGTGAAGCTTATATAATAAACAACGACACCCTGTGTAAATTGTGGTAAACAGGTGAAAGCATAAACATATTTTTCAGAGTGCGAAAATTTTTTACCCCAAAAGTACAAAAGACTCAGATAACGGGCAAAAAAAAGTACACTGGGATTTGTGTAGAAACATGGGCTTGACATTCAGATAAGTGTATGAAAAACCCCCCAAGAGTTTTGTTGAGAACGGGCCGTGAAAATTTTTTGGGGATATAAATGTAAAATTGATAACTCTTCAGGCAAGAAACCAGTTTTTTAGTATTCAAAAGGAAAAGAAAGGGTTTTTAAATTGATATGCCGTACCTGCGATACGAGGTTTTGCAAAAAAAGAATTAGAAAAGGTAAAAAGTCCCAAGATCAAAAAGGGAAATAAAAGGTTTGTGGAACTGCGTGTGCAAAATTTTTTTCCCATAGTGAGGGTGCCCCGAAGCGTTACAAAAGATTTAAATTTTGGATTTGAAAAATGGACATTGGCCGGGGTTGAGTATGAGAAGACTGCTTTATTTGGGGCGGCAAGAATGAGAAAAATGCTAGAACTTTAAAAGGGGAAAGGCAACTGTTAGCCTTTAGTCATTTGCTATGCCCCCCAAAGGGAAAAAAAACGGCAAAAAGAAAACCATGCAGAAATGCTTAAAATCCCATAATAATAAAGATATAATAATAAAAATAAAATAATAAAATAATAGTAATAAAATAATATGATAATAAAAATAAAAATAATAAAAATAAAAATAATAATAATAAAAATAATAATAAAAATAATAAAATTTAAAAAAAAAATCCATTATCTCATTTTTATCCTCATTTTTGTCGATATTAAAATTATATAATTGTTATCATAATTACCCCAATAATTGCCAAAAATTATCACTGAAATCGAAAAAAAGTCATTTTGGAGTACACTCGCTAGTTTTTTCCCATTTTTTTAGTTTGGGGGGTTTTTTTCTTTTTCCTTTTTTATTTTAAAAAAGAAAATTAACCCTTATTATCATCATTTTATCATCTTTCTATCATTTTAATAACCTTATCATCATTTTGACATTAGTATCACATTATCATTATTATTGCAATTATTTTCCTTTTTCATCATTATTTAAATTTTTATTATAACTATGCCACCCTTTTATATTTTTTGAGATTTACTATAAAAACTAAAATAACAAAAGAAAAAACAACAAAAAAATAATACTAATAACAAAAAACGAAGTTCTTTTATCATTTTCTACTTATTATTTCAAATTTTTGCGTTATAAACTTTTTTGAAATTATACAAAATAACAACAACACTAATTAATAACAAAAAAAAAAAAAAAAATAAAGATTTTATAAAAAATTATTTGTATCATTATCTTAATTATTATCGTTATTATCGTAATTATTACAGTTATATATATATATATATATATACATATATATTATATATAATATATATATATATATACTATATATATATATATATTATATATATATATATTATAATATATATTTGCAGTTATACTGATAAAAATAATAATGATAATAATAACAATAATAATAATAATAACAAAAAAAAATTATAATTACTATTATTATTATTATCATTATTAATATTGTTATTTTTACAGTTATGATATCTTTTTTACTTATAGCAATAATAAAAAGTAAAAAATAATCTAAACTAATACCATAATAATAATAACAATAATTATAAAAATAATAGTGATAGTTTAATAATAATAATAATCATTTTTAATTAGTGCCACCTTATATATTTTCTTGGTGAATATGCTAATAGTAGAACTAAGTATAGTTGCAAAAAAAAAAAATATATTATAACTGTAATAATTGCAATAATATGATAATAAATTTCAATAATGATGAAAAAAATGCAATATGATGATAAAGATGATGATAATGATGATAATGATGATGATAACCAGAATTTGGTCCATGTATAATAAAAAGGTAAAGGAAAAAAAATTTGCAAAAATCGAAAAAGCGGCAAAATCTACGAAATATAGCCTTTTGAGAGTATACTCTAAAAAGACGTTTTTCGATTTCTCTGATGATTTTGGCTTTTTTTTTTTGTGCCCTGTCCCACAAGGACGTTGGCGACCATGGATTTTACATGATTTTTCTTAGCATTTTTGAGCGGTGGGTTGCCGTTTCCTTTCCGCCCGGGTTTTTTTCGAGTTTACCATCTCTATTTACCCAGTTCTGGGACCGCACTGACTTGGCAATTATTAGGGTGATAATGATAATGATCACCAGAATCGTATTAATCATGACAATAATGATGATAAAAGTGAGAATAAAGAGAAATTTTGATAACATTTGATGATTATTGATATTATTGATATTATCATTTTTTATATTATTATTATTACTTTTATTATTATTATTATTGCCAAAAAATATATTATAACTATAATAATAACAATAATAATAATAAGTATAATAATAATATTGATAGTCGTTAAAATATTGTTATTAATATTATTATTGTTTTTATTATCATTATTATTATTTCTACTAGTAGTATAATTCCAAAATAATTATTATAACAGTGATAATTACAGTAATAGCGATAGTAATTAAAATAATGATATAAATTATTATTCCAATATCGTTATGATTGTTATTATTATTGTTATTACTATTATCATTGTTGTTATTAGTATAGTTGCAAAAATATATATTATAACTGCAATAATTGCAATAATAATGATAATAATTCCAATAATGATGATATAAATTTCAATAATTATGATGATGATGATAATGACGATAATAATGATGATACTCATGATAATAATGCCAAAAAATATATTATAACTATAATGATAACAATAATAATAATAATAATAATAACAATAATAATGATAAGTATAAGAATAATAACATTAATAGTTGTTATTATATTATTATTATTATTATTATTATTATTATTATTATTATTATTATTATTGTTATCATTATTATTATTTTTACAAGTAGTATAATTGCAAAAATAATTATTATAACAATAATAATTACAGTAATAACGATAGTAATTAAAATAATTATATAAATAATTATCATAATATCGTTATTATTGTTATTGTTGTTGTTATTGACATTATTATTGTTGTTCTTATTAGTATAGTTGCAAAAATATATGTTATAACTGCAATAATTGCAATAATAATGATAATAATTGTAATAATGATGATAATTCAATAATGATGATAATGATGATAATGATGATGATAACGATAATAATGATGATAATCATGATGATAATGATGATGATAACAGGAATTGCCCATATATAACTAAAAAAAAAAAAAAAGGTAAAAGAAAAAAATTCCCAAAAGTCGAAAAATGGCTAAATCTAGCGTTTGAAAGTATTCTCCAAAATGATGGGTTTTTTCTCTCTGATGATTTTGGTGATTATTAAGGTAATAATGATAATAATTACCAGAATCGTATTAATCATGACAATAATGATGATAAAAGTGAGAATAAAGAGAAGTTTGATGATCATTAATATTATTAATATTATTCTTATTCTCATTATTATTATCATTATCATTATTATTATTATTATTATTATTATTATTATTATTATTATTATTATTAATATTATTGCCAAAAAATATATTATTACTGTAATAATTACAATAATAATAATAATAATAATAATAATAATAATAATAAGTATAATAATAATATCAATAGTCGTTATGATATTGTTATTAATATTATTATTGTTATTATTATCATTAAAATTATTTTTAGTAGAAGTATAATTGCAAAAATAATTATTATAACAGTAACAATTACAGCAATAACGATAGTAATAAAAATAATGATATAAATAATTATTATGATATCGTTTTTATTGTTATTGCTATTATTATTATTATAATTATTAGTATAGTTGCAGAAATATATATTGTAACTGCAATAATTGCAATAATAATTATAATAATTGCAATAATAATGATAATAATTGCAATAATGATGATGATAACGCTAATAATGACGATAATCATGATAATAATGATGATAATAACAGGAATTGTGTCCATATATAATAAAAAGGGTAAAAGAAAAAAATACCCAAAAGTCGAAAAAGCGGCAAAATCTGGCGAAATATAGCCTTATGAGAGTATATTTAAAAAATGACGTTTTTTTTCGATTTCTCTGATGATTTTGGCAATTATTAGGGTAACAATGATAATAATTCCCAGAATCATATTATTCATGACAATAATGATGATAAAAGTGAAAATAATTTGATGATTATTATTATTGTTATTGCTATTATTATTGTTTTTTTTATTAGTATAGTTGGAAAAATATATATTATAACTGCAATGATATCAATAATAATGATAATAATTGCAATAGTGATGATAATAATTGCAATAGTGATGATAATTATGATGATAATGATGATGATAACGATAATAATGATGATAATCATGATAAAAATGCCAAAAAAATTATTATAAATGTAATAATAACAATAACAATAATAATAATAAGTATAATGACAATAATATTAATAGTCGTTATAATATTGTTATTAATATTATTATTGTTATTATTATCATTATTATTATTTTACTAGTAGTATAATTGCAAAAATAATTATTATAACAGTAATGATTATAGTGATTACAATAATAACGATAGTAATTAAAAGAATGATATATATGATAATCATAATATCGTTATTATTATTGCTATTGCTATTATTGTTGTTGTTGTTATTATTATATTTGCAAAAATATATATTATAATTATATTATAATGATTATAATGATGAAAATTATGATAATGATGATGATAACGATAATAATGATAATAATCATGATAATTATGATGATAATAACTGGAATTGTGTCCATATATAGCAAAAAGGGTAGAAAAAAAAATTCCCAAAAGTCGAAAAAGCGGCAAAATCTAGTGAAATGTAGCCTTTTGAGAGTATACTCCAAAAAACGTTTTTTCGATTTCTCTGATGATTTTGGCAATTATTAATTAATAATGATGATAATTACCAGAATCGTATTAATCATGACAATCATCATCAATAACGGTATGCTCATGTTTGAGTAGTCGTGGACCTCTCAACCATCCTTCGCCACTCAACTCGATGTTGCACTTTTTTTCCACTTGTACTATCGTCAGCCCGCAAATATCTTTGATGTTGTCGCTTAGTCTTGTCTTCGGTTTGCCCCCTCCTCTGTTTCCTATCACCATTCCTGTTAGCAAGTTTTTCTCAATACTTTTACTTCTCATCACATGACCAATAATCTTTAGTTTCCTTTTATTCAAGATGTCCAACAGCTGTTTTTTACAATTTATTTTTCTCAGCACTTCATCATTCGTTTTCTTTTCTGTCCAGTTAATACGTAGTATTCCTCTGTAACACCACATTTCAAAACTATTGACCTTTTTATTGTCTATCTTCTTGAGCACCCAACACTCAGAACCATATAATGCAATTGGGAAAACTAATGAGTTCAATAACCTCAGCTTTGTCGTAAGGTAATGCTTCGGTCTTTCCAGATGTTATTGAGAGCAATTGTGGCGTTTTTGTCAATGGCAATTCTTCTTTTTATCTCCAGTGAATCATGATATGTATTAGTAAAACAGCTCCAAGATAGTGAAGTCTTTCACATCCAAA
>NW_023650527.1:0-5958 GCF_015228065.2 Penaeus monodon | reverse complement strand
AAAAAAAAAGGGCCCCGGGCCCAAAATCTAGCAAAATAAGTTTTGAGAGGTATAAAAAAGGACGTTTTTTCGATTTCTTTGGTGTTTTCGGAATTATTAGGGAATAAGATAAAATTACCAGAATTGTTAATATAAAATAATGATGATAAAAGTGAGAATAAAGGAATTTTGATAACATGTGAAATTATTAAAATAATTATTTTATTATTATTATTGATTTTTATTATTTTATTATTTATTTATTATTATATTATTATTTTTTATTATTTACTATTATTTTATATTAGTTATCATCCCCAAAATCTATTATATCTGTAATAATAACAATAATAATAAAGTATAAGATAATAATAATAATCCCTAGGTTATAAATTTTTAGTAGTATATTTTTGTTATTATTATCATTATTTTTATTGTACTGGTAGTATAATTTGCAAAAAATAATTATTATAACAGTAATAATTACAGTAATAACGATACTAATGAAGATAATGATAAAAATTATATTAATAAAATCGTTATTATTGTATTTTTATTGTTATATATTAATTATTGTGTGGTATTAGTATTATTGCAAAAATATATACTATAACTCCAATAATTGCAATAATAATGATAACAATTGCTATAATGATGATATTAATTGGAATAAGGATGATAATGATGATGATATGATGATAATGATGATAATGATGGATTGATAACGATAATAATGATGTAATCATGATAAATATGATGATAATAACAGTAATTGTGTCCATATATAATATAAAAAAGGTATAAGAAAAGCATTCCCAAAAGTCGAAAAAAGCGCAAAAAATCTAGCGAAATATAGCTTTGAGAGTGTACTAAAAACGGACGTTTTTTCGATTTCTTGGTGATTTCGGCAATTATTAGGGTCAATAATGAAATAATTACCAGATTGTATTAATTCATAACAATAATGATGATAAAAGTGAGAATAAAGAGAATTTTGTAACATTTGAATATTATAAAATTATTATTATTATTATATTATATTAGTATTATTATTATTATTATATTATTATTATTATTATTACTATTATCTTAAATTATAGTATCATTGCCCAAAAATCTATTATATCGTAATAATAACATCTAATAATAATAAGTATAAGTATATAATAATAAGCTAGTGTTATAATAGTGGTATATTAGTATATTATTGTCATTATTCATTAGTTAATTATTGGTCTACTGGTAGTAATTGCAAAAATAATAGTATAACAGTAAAATTACAGTAATAAAGATACCTAATGAAGATAGATAATAAATATTATTACTAAAATCGTGATTATGTTATTATATTGTTATTACTATTATTATTGTTGTGGTTATTGTATTATTGCAAACAATATACTATAATCCAATAATTGCAATAATTAATGATAACAATTGCAATAATGATGATAATTAATTGCAATAATGAATGCTAATGATGATGATAATGATGATAATGATGAAATGATGCTTATAACGATAAATGAGGATAATCATGATAATGATGATGATAATAAACAGGAATTGGTATCCATATATAATATAAAAAGGTATAAGCAAAAACATTTTTTTTTTCCCAAAAAGTCGAAAAAAGCGGCAAAATCTAGCGAAATATAGCATTTTGAGAGTGTACTATAAAAGGGACGTTTTTCGATTTCTTTGGTGATTTCGGCAATTATTAGGGTAATAATGATAATAATTACCAGAATTGTATTAATCATAACAATAATGTGATAATGAGAATAAAGAGAATTTTGATAACATTTGAATATATTAAAAATTATATTATTATATTATTATTATTATTATTATTATATTATTATTATTATTATTATTATTATTTTATTAATATTATTATTTATCTTATTATTACTATTATCTTAATAATTATTATCATTGCCCAAAAATCTATTATATCTGTAATAATAACAAAATAAATAATAAGTATAAGTATAAAAATAATAATGCTAGTGGTTATAATATTTATATTATTATTATTATTGTTATTATTTCATTATTATTATTTGTATGGTAGTATAATTCAAAAATAATTATTATAACATAATAATTACAGTAATAACGATACTAATGAAGAAATATATAAATTATTATTATAAAATCTTTTATTGTTATTATTATTGTTTTTACTATTTATATTGTTGTGTTTTAGTTTTAAATTGCAAAAATATTACTATAACTCCAATAATTGCAAAAATAATGAAAACAATTGCAAAATGATGATAATAATTGCAATAATGATGATAATGATGAGTAATGATGATAATGATGATAATGATGTGATAACGATAAAAATGATGATAATCAATAATGAGATAATAAAAAAAATTTTCCATAATAATAAAAAAAAGGAAAAAAAAAATTAAAAGTGAAAAAGGGAAAAATACGAAATATATTTTAAAGGGGTTTAAAAAAGGAGTTTTTTCTTTTTTGGTATTTAAAAAGGGGTATAAGAAAAATTCCAAAGTAAACCAAAATTGAAAAAATAGTAAAAAAATTTAAAAATTTTTATTTTTTTTTTTTTTTAATTATTAAAAATTTTTTAAATTATTAAAATTTTTATTTTTTAAAAAATTAATTTTTTTAAAAAAGGTTTAAAAATTTTTAATATTTTAAAAAAAAAATTTTAATAAAAGTATAAGTATAAAATAATAATTATTTTATAAATTTTTTTTATTTTTTTTTTTATTATTTTATTATATTTTTAGGGTGTATAATTGCAAAAATAATTATTATAAAACATAATAAAATTAAGATAAGATAAAAAAAATTAAAAATTTTATTAAATTTTTTTTATTTTATTTTATTTTTTTTATTTTTGGGGAAAAAATTTAAAAAATTTTACTATAACCCAATAATTAATAATAATAAAAAATTGCTAAATGTAAAATTTAAATATGGTTTATGTTGGGGATAAATATAAATATATAACATAATAATATGATAACATGAAATATGATGATAATAACAGGAATTGTGTCCATATATAATATAAAAAAGGTATAAGAAAAACATTCCCAAAAGTCGAAAAAGCGGCAAAATCTAGCGAAATATAGCCTTTTGAGAGTGTACTAAAAAAGGACGTTTTTTCGATTTCTTTGGTGATTTCGGCAATTATTAGGGTAATAATGATAATAATTACCAGAATTTTATTAATCATAACAATAATGATGATAAAAGTGAGAATAAAGAGAATTTTGATAACATTTGAATATTATTAAAATTATTATTATATTATTATTAATTATTATTATTATTATATTATTATTATTATTATTATTTATTATTATATTATTATTATTATTACTATTATCTTAATTATTAGTATCATTGCCCAAAAATCTATTATATCTGTAATAATAGAATAATAATAATAAGTATAAGTATAATAATAATAATGCTAGGTTTAATATTGTTATTAGTATTATTATTGTTATTATTATATTATTATTATTTGTATGTATATAATTGATAAAATTAATTTTATTAACAGTTAATTAATTACATAATACGATACTATAGATAATGCATAAATTATTATTATAAAATCGATTATTATGTTATTATTATTGTTATTACTATTATTATGTTTGGTTATTAGTATTATTGCAAAAATATATTCTATAACTCAATAATTAATAATATGATAACAATTGCAATAATGATGATAATAATTGCAATAATGATGATAATGATGATATAATGATAATGATGATAATATATGATAACAAATAATATATAATCATGATAATTATTGTAATAACAGGAATTGTGTCATATATGATATAAAAAGGTATTAGAAAAAATTCCCATAATCGAAAATGCGAAATTGGAAATATAGCTTTTGAAGTGATAAAATAAAAGTGATATAGTTATTATAATATATGATATGATGTATATAGATATATCGATATGATGATATAGTAATTTATATAATAAAAGATTATCCAGAAATTCCAATTAATAAGGCAAATAAATAAGCCTTGGAAGTTGATAAAAGTTTTTAATTTATAGATTCAATATTGTGATAGAATATTACGAATATTATAAAATATTATTATTAATATAAATTTATAATTGAATTATTAAATATTATTATTATTTATTATTATTTATTATTATTATTATTATTATTATATATTATTATTATTATTATATTATCTTAATTATTAGTATCATTGCCCAAAAATCTATTATATCTGTAATAATAACAATAATAATAATAAGTATAAGTAAAATAATAATAATGCTAGTGGTTATAATATTGTTATTAGTATTATTATTGTTATTATTATCATTATTATTATTTGTACTGGTAGTATAATTGCAAAATAATTATATAAACAGTAATAATTACAGTAATAACGATACTAATGAAGATAATGATATAAATTATTATTATAAAATCGTTATTATTGTTTTTTTATTATTGTTATTACTATTATTATTGTTGTGGTTATTAGTATTATTGCAAAAATATATACTATAACTCCAATAATTGCAATAATAATGATAACAATTGCAATAATGATGATAATTATTGCAATAATGATGATAATGATGATGATAATGATGATAATGACGATAATAATGATGATAATCATGATAATGATGATGATAATAACAGGATTGTGTCCATATATAATATAAAAAGGTATAAGAAAAAACATTCCAAAGTCCAAAGAGCGGCAAATCTAGCGAATATAGCCTTTTGAGAGTGTACTAAAAAAGGACGTTTTTTCGATTTCTTTGGTGATTCGGCAATTATAGGGTAATAATGATAATAATTACAGAATTGTATTAATCATAACAATAATGATGATAAAAGTGAGAATAAAGAGAATTTTGATAACATTGTAATATTATTAAAATTATTATTATTATATATTATTATTATTATTATTATTATTATTATTATTATTATTATTATTATTATTATTATTATTATTATTATTATCTTAATTATTAGCATCATTGCCCAAAAATCTATTATATCTGTAATAATAACAATAATAATAATAAGTATAAGTATAATAATAATAATGCTAGTGGTATAATATTGTTATTAGTATTATTATTGTTATTATTATCATTATTATTATTTGTACTGGTAGTATAATTGCAAAAGTAATTATTATAACAGTAATAATTACAGTAATAACGATACTAATGAAGATAATGATATAAATTATTATTATAAAATCGTTATTATTATTATTATTGTTATTACTATTATTATTGTTGTGGTTATTAGTATTATTGCAAAAATATATACTATAACTCCAATAATTGCAATAATAATGATAACAATTGCAATAATGATGATAATAATTGCAATAATGATGATAATGATGATGATAATGATGATAATGATGATAATGATGATGATAACGATAATAATGATGATAATCATGATAATGATATGATACTAACAGAATTGTGTCCATATATAATATAAAAAAGGTATAAGAAAACATTCCAAAAGTCGAAAAAGCGGCAAAATCTAGCGAATAATAGCTTTTGAGAGTGTACTAAAAAGACTTTTTTCGATTTCTTTGGTGATTTCGGCAATTATTAGGGTAATAATGATAATAATTACCAGAATTGTATTAATCATAACAATAATGATGATAAAAGTGAGAATAAAGAGAATTTTGATAACAATTGAATATTATTAAAATTATTATTATTATTATTATTATTATTATTATTATTATTATTATATTATTATTATTATTATTATTATTATTATTATTACAATTATCTTAATTATTAGTATTCATTGCCCAAAAAAATCATTATATCTGTTATAATAACAATAATAATAATAAGTATTAGTATAATAATAATAATGCTAGTGTTAATATATTGTTATAGTATATTATTGATTTTATTATTATTTTATGTAATTGGCAAATA
>NW_023650526.1:0-5958 GCF_015228065.2 Penaeus monodon | reverse complement strand
CCCACCACACCAAAACCCCCACACCACACCCACCCACACACACACACACACACACCCTCACACACACACACACACACACCCTCCCCACACCCCCAACACACACTACACACCCCACACACCACCCAACACCACACACACACACACCCTCACACACACACACAACACACCTCACACACACCACCCCACACACACACAAACACCCTCACACACACACCCTCACACAACACACCCTCACGCACACCCACACCACACACAAAACAACACACACACACACACACACCCCACAAAACCACACACACCCCAAAAACACACACCCCCACACACACACACACACACACACACACCCAAACACACACACACACACACACACACACACACCTCGAGTGCTTGCCTAGCCACTGGTTGGCCAAGCCAGCCCAAGTCAGTGCTGGTCCCAAGCCCGGATAAATAGAGAGAATGATTACCTAAATAGGTACCACCGGCACTCTCCGTGGAAAGGAACTGACATGAACCTACCGTTAAAAGAAGAAGATATATATATATATATATATATATATATATATATATATATATATATGTTGTGTGTGTGTGTGTGTGTGGGTGTGTGTGTGGTGTGTGTGTGTGGTGTGTGTGGGGTGTTAAAAGAAAGACAGAGAAAAAATATATATATTTGTGTGTGTGTATGTATATACACATATCTAGAGATATATCAACTCCACCAACGGTCTGCTCATGTTTGAGCAGCCGTGGACCTCTCCACCATCCTTCGCCACTAAACTCGATTTACGTTTTTCTTTCCCACTTATACCATCGACAGCCCGCAAATATCTTTGATATTGTCGCTCAGTCTGTCTTCGGTTTGTCTTCCTCTGTTTCCTATCACATCCTGTCAGCAAGTTTTTCTCAATACTTTTTCTTCTATTACATGACCCAAAAAACTTTTTAATTCCTCTTGTTCAAGATGTCCAACAGTCGGTCTCCACAATTTATTTTTTCAGCACTTCATCATTCGTCTTCTTCTCTGTCCAGCTAAAAACGCAGTATGTCTGTAACACCACATTTCAAAACCATTGATCCTTTTCTTGTCTATTACTTTAACAACCCCAAAACTCAGAACCATATGATGAATTGGGAAAACTAATGAGCTCAATAACCTCAGCTTGTCCGTAAGGTAATGCTTCGGTCCTTCCAGATGTTATTGAGGGGCAATTGTGGCGCCTTTTGGCAATGGTAATTCTCCCTTTTTCTCCGGTGAATCATCATATGTATTAGTCAAAACAGCTCCAAGACAAGTGAACTCCACATTTTCCACAATCATTCCATTGATTGTAACATGCTCATCATTGTTCACTGGCGGTATCTTTGAATCTTCATGATCTTAGTTTTCTTGGCATTAAGAAATAAGCAGCCTTTTCGCTTTCTTCTCTAACTTTATCTAGTAGTTGTTGTAGTTCAGTGATACTGCTGCCCCCCAATCAAAACCCCCATAATAAAATTTTTGGCCCCTAAAAATTTTGTCATTATAATATATGTACATATATATATATATATATATATATATATATATATCTATATATATTATATATATATATATACATATATATATATCTATATATATAGCTATATATATATAGTATAGACATATATATATATATATATACTATATCTATATATATATATATATATATTACATATGTATATACTTATATATACATATAATACATAGATATACATCTATAACAATTATAATATATATACACATATAGATAAATATTATACATATATTAACATATAATATACATATATTACATATATATACATATATATATATATATCTCTATACACTGATCTACTATCTTGTCTATCTATGTATATCTATGTATAATATGGTATATATCTATCTATGTCATATATATGTCATATTCTGTATCTCTAATTTATCTCTCTGTCTATCTATATGTATTATATGTAGTATATATAATGTCCTATATGTACTGTATCATATCTGTGTACTCTATTATGTCTCTATCTGTCTATCTACTCCTTATTTCTCCATGGCTCTACATATATATACATATATATACCTATATATCAATACTAACATATATATAAGTACATATATATACTATATATACATATAATATACATATATATATACATATATATACTATCATGTAACATATACATAATATATATATAATATATGTTATTACATATATATACATATATACACGTATATATATACATGTATATACATATATCTATACATAATATATATACATTCTATATACATATATAAATATACATATAATATATAGATATATATAGTATATAATGTATATATATATATGTGTGTGTGTGTGTGCGTGTGTGTGTGTGTTTGTTGTGTGTGTGGTGTGTGTGTGTAATGTATATTATATATATATATCTCTATATATATATATATAATAATATATATATATTATATATATATACACACCACAACACACCGGGCACACACGTATATATATATATATAAATTACATCTATATAGTATTATATCTATATATATCTATATATTATTTTATATTAATATATATATGTATATTATATATATGTAGACTATATGTATATATATATATGTATATATAGGTATATATATGTATATATATGGTCTATTATAAATATATACATATATATATAATATATATTATATAATATCTCTATATATATATATATCTATATCTAGTATATATATATAATATACATGTATAATACATACATAACATACAACACACACAGACACACACACACATACATATATAATATATATATATCTATTATATATATATAGATATACTATATATATATATTATCTATATATATATATATATATTATAATATATATATATATATATATTTTCTATATGTATATAATGTATATATATATATATATTATATATATATATATATATATATATATATAACCCTTATTTATATTGTCTCATATATATATGTATATATATATGTTATATATATGTATATATATATTATATTTATATATATATACATATATATAATATATCTATATAATATATATATTTATATAGATGTACCATTATATATGTATATAATAGGTATATATATGTATATATATATGCATATCTATATATGCATATATATGTACATATGTATATATATGTATATAATGTAATATATATATAATACATATCTATACATATATAGAACATATATATACCACCTATATTACATCATCATCAATAACTGGTATGCTCATGTTTTGAGCAGCCGTGGACCTCTCCACATCCTTCGCCAGCTAACTCGATCTAACGCTTTTCTTTCCACTTGTACCATCGCAACATCGCAATATCTTTTGATGTTGTCGCTCAGTCTTGTCCTACGGTTTGCCTCTTCTCTGTTTTCCTATCACCATCCTGTCAGCAAGTTTTTCTCATACTTTTACTTCTCATCACATGACCAATAAACTTAATTTCTCTGTTCAGATGTCCCACACCGGTCTTTACAATTTTATTTTTCTCAGCACTTCATCATTCCTCTTCTTATCTGTCCAGTAAGACGCCAGTACTCGTCTGTAACACCACATTTCAAAACTATTGATCTTTTTTCCTTGTCTATCTACTTCAGCACCCAACACTCAGAACCATATGATGCAATTGGGGAAACTAATGAGTGTCAATAACCTCAGCTTTATCCATAAGGTAAATGCTTCTGTCTCTCCAGTGTTATGTGAGAGTACAATTGTGGCATTTTTGGCAATTGCAATTCTTCTTTTTTATCTCCGTGAATCATCATATGTTTAGTTAAAACAGCTCCAAGATAAGTGAACTCTTTTCACATTGTCCACATCATTCCATTGATTGTAACTGTCATCATTGTTCATTGCCAGTTATATTTGAATCTTCCTGATCTTAGTTTTCTTGGCATTAAGAAACAAGCCAGCCTTTTCGCTTGCTCTCTAACTTTATCTAGTAGTTTGTTTGTAGTTCATTGATAATGGTGCAATCAAACTATATCATCGCGTACCTCAGATTTGATATTTTGTATCCTCCAACATCTACGTTCCTTCAAAATTCTCTAGAGCACCTCTCATAATTTTCAGATATATGTTAAGAGGTGCGGAGAAAGAATGCAACCCTGTCCGCACTCCTTTGTTTTGACTTCGAACGCATTCTGTTAACCGATAAGTGGTTCTTAAGTTGCTTGTTGTTAGTCATACATGGATTTTTTAATATTATTGATGATTTGTTTAAGGAAACTTCATATCGTTTCATGTTATTCCTAGAGGATATCGTGATCAACAGTAATCAAAGCCTTCAAGTAATCGATGAAACCAGGTATATCTTTTTGATGTTCTCTGTTTTCTCTTATGATTAATTTTAGATTTATAATCTGGTTTCTGGTACCCTTTCCAGGGGACGAAATCTGCTTGTTCATCTGCAATTTCTGCTCTTAACTTCAACTTTCAATTCTTTCAGCAATAATTTTCAAAACAAAATTTGCTGCTGTGCTTATTAAAGCAATGCCCTGTTATTGTTGCTCGGAGTGCAATCATCACCTTTTTTAGGTATTGGAGTAAGACTATGATTTTTAACCCCAGTCGTCTGCCATCTTCTTTTGTTCCATATTTTTTGGCAAAGTTTGTAGAAGTATTCACCTTTCGCCAGCATTCTTGATTAGTTCTGCTGTTATTGTTCTCTCTTTCCCGGCTCTTGTTCTTCTTTAATTCCTTTTTATGGCTTGTATAACTTCGTCTAGTATTGCTGTGGTTCAATCTTCGCTGTCTTTGAGTCTAATTAATGTTGTTGTTAGTTTCTTTATTCTTTTGATAGGTTGGAACAATATTGATTCCATCTATTTTTGACTTCTTTTCCATCACATAAACAAGTCAATCTTCAGTTTGATAGTGTCCATTGTGGTTTTAAATTTTCGTGTGATTTTCGTATTTCCCTTGGTAGAGTTCTTTAGTTGTCTTATTGATAGAAACAGTTTTCAATTCTCTGGCAATGTTCATTTAAATATTTTTCCTTATCTTGTCCGCAATAATCTTTGAATTTTTGTATTTTGTTTTTTGTAAATTACTTTTCAACTGGATTATTGATACCCTTTGATTTTGGCATCTTCTTGTTTCAATTTCAAATTAGTGTTTTTTCAGATATCCAGGGGGAATTTGTCTTTTTTTTTGGCGATAGTTTCTTAAGCAGCGCTCAGCAAGGGGTTCTTTTCCTTCTTCCCACAACTCATTTGGTGTTTTATCATCTTCACATTGATTGAGTATTTCAAATTTGTTTGACACTGTAATTCTGTAATTGTTATCAAGAGTTTTTAGTCGAGCTTTTGAGGTGGTGTTGGCCCTCCATCTTTTTGAGTCTATTTAAAGTCGATAGTTAGTAGTTGGTGGTCACTGTTGCAGTCGGCACCAGGTCTTGTCTTGGCATTTTTTTTTGCAACTTTTCCATTTTGGGTTTAGCACAATGTAGTCAATTTGTTGCGTGTTCTTTGTCTGGTGAAAACCACGTGTACAATGGGCTTGGGTGGTGTTGGAACAATGTATTGGGTTAACTAGATTATTTGTACTACAGAATTCAAAAAAATCTTACTCTTTCTTTATATCTCCAAGGCCGAATTTTCCCAGGTGTCATTTTTTTGATATTTTTTCCCACTTGGCGTTGAGGTCTCCCCTGATTAATTTACATCTCTGTTGGGATTGTGCTAAAGTATCTGGAGGTTATAAAATTTTCCTTTCTTCATCACTTGCAATGTTGGTTGGTGCGTAAGCATTGTATAATACTAATGTTTGAGGTTTTTCTGTATTCTGACTTTTAAAATGCGATCATTTATTGGGCTGTACCCAATTAGTGCATTTGCAGTTTTTTTCGTGAGAATCTAGCAACTCCGTGACTATAATTTTTTTTTTTTCCTTTTTTTTTTTTTCTTTTC
>NW_023650525.1:0-5958 GCF_015228065.2 Penaeus monodon | reverse complement strand
AAAATTCTCTGCCGCTTTAAAAACAGAATAAAAACATACTGATAACAAACACCATTATTAAGATAAAAATTTAAAGAAGAGAAAACAAAAATTGTGAAAACTAAAACAACAGAATGACAGAAATATATATAAAAATGGTGTTTACCAAAAAAAATTTTTAACATTACCCAATAAATTAACAATAGCGATTAAAATATAAAAATGGTAGAAATAAAATTATTACAATTCAAAAAATAATAACTAAAATTAAAAAAGCTGATCATCTAGAACATTGTGGAATGAAAATTATTACAATATCAATATAATATGAATTTTAATCCAAAAATTCATGAAACGGGGTTAAAATATTTTACAGTTAACCAAAACAAACATATTCTACAAAAATGGAAAAAAAAAAGTAATCTGAAAAAGACGTTGGGGGGGCGAGGCCACACGGGCGGGCGCCTCTCCCCTGGGTCCTGTTGGGAAATGTTTTAAAAATCCTCGGGCTTTGTCTTTGCCAGGGGGCCCCGGGTCAGCTCCACACTTTAATCAAATTTGTTCAAAGTGCTCATGGAAAATTTTTCCCCCCCGACTAGGTCATTTACTTCCATTATTTTTTGGGTTTAATATTGTGTTATTTCCAAATGAAAATTCAAAAAATTCGTTCTGTTTTATATAAAAATCTAAAGAAGCAGGCCGGGTTTGATTTTTTTTAAACAAATCTATACATATCCTCAAAAAAAGAAAGAAAGAAAGAAAAAAAGAAAAAAAAAAACATGGGGACTGATTAAACCTTTGTAATACACTGACTATTAAAAAGAACTAATGAGTTTAAACCCCCCCCCAAAAAGGTAATATAAAAATATTAATACTAATATAAACTATAATGGAATGATAATAAAGATAAATAATTAATTAACAAAATAATAATAAGTTGAAAAAAAATGTCGAATAATGTCTTAGTATTTTTATTTAAAAACAAATTTATACTATATTTTATTTGTAGTACTCCGTTTCAGCTAGGGCTTACCCGTGCCGCTTTGCGTTTTTACTCACACCAAAAAATACCCCCCCAAAAAAAGAAAAAAAAAGAAAAAAAAAAAAAGAAACAAAAAAACCTCCCCCTATCTCCAGGGGGGGGACAGTTTCAATATTTCCGTTTCTGGTAATCTTGTCCTATTAAATATATCATAATTTCATTGAAATGAAAAAAAAAACAAAACAAAACTTCCAATATTTTTCATTGTTACCGTAGTTTTTATTCCTTCCTACACCAAATCTACCTCTTTTATTTAGAATCAGTAAAATTCCCTTGTCTTTTTTTATTTTTTTTTTATTTCAAAATGTTGTTTCCCCCCGTGGCTTTGTTTTCTCTTGTTTTCCCCTTTAGAACGCGTCCTTTTTTATGGCGGGCCGGAGTAACCACCACTTCTCTCGTTTCTGCCCACTCGGGTTTTACTTCTCGGAGTATGCAGCGGGGGAGGGGATGGGGGAAAAAGAAAACGAATGTTACAGGTTGTTCCTGCACGCTAACCCGTAACTCTACGTCTGGAGCACCAAATCCGCTGGCTCTTGCAAAATTTGCATTTCGGGGGTTTTGTAAAAACAGTCCAGGCAATCAATATATATGGGGCCTGGGCCAATGAATTCGATATTTTACCATTTTCCTTTTATAAAAAAGGGCGAAAGTAACACCATTTTAAAAATTTTTACAGTATATATAAATTTTTTTTTGTCCCAACCCAAAATTTGTTTGTTTCACCTCCGTAAATGAAAAAAAACACCCTTTTCCTTTTTAGGCCAATTTTTCACATCAAAACGTCGTGGAGTCAATCAGCTACTTAGAAATAAAAGTAATGAGGAAATGACCCCCTTTATCAGAATTTTAGGTCACAGTCCCCAAAATAGGGGGGGTCGCCCCGGGTCCCCAAAACTCTTTTAACCTTTTTTTTACTACAACTACTGCTAGAAGTAACAGTACCAAAGATAATAATACCGAAATAAATAAGAAAAATTGTGTTTTTAAAAACAAGAATATTGATATTTATGATGTAATAAGGACAATAATGTTATAACAAATATGATAACTAAAAAGATTTATAATAATAAGGTAATGATCAAAAACAATAACTATAACAAAAAGCACCAAAACAACCAGCAACAAGATAAAAACAATAATAATGATTTTACAATAGTGGTAATGATGATAAAATTAATATACCCCCCTACTGATGCTGATGATGATAATAATGATAAAAAATGTTTAAAATGCTCATAATAATAACAAACCCCTAACAAATATAAAAATAAATGTAATGATAACAATAATGTAAAAAATAATAAAATAATAAATAAAAATAATAATATAATAATAATAAAAAAAAAATAAAAATAGTAAAAATAATGATAATAATAATAAAAAACAATAATAATAATAATAATAATAATAATAAGAAAAAATAATAAAAATAATGTGAAAATAAAAAACAATAAAGATAAAAATAAAAACAATAATAGTAATATCAAAAAAATGAGGAATAATGACCCATGTAATACTGATAATAATAATAACGTAATAATGGCAAAGAGGTGATAAAATAATACATTTCATTAACATTAACATTAATTTAAGGGGTATGATAACGTAAAATGATAATGAAAGAAAATGATAATTATAATGATAATGATAAATAAAATGATAATGAAATGAAATGATAATGATGATGATGATTGATGATGATGATGATAATATGATGATGATGATGTGATGAGAGATGATGATATGATGTGAGAGATGATGGTGATGATGATATATGATAAGTTGATGGTGATAATATGAAAATGATGATGATGATGATGATGGATGATATGATGATGATGTTTTGATGATAATAAATGAAATGATAATAAAATATGATGATAATGTGATGATGATGTGATGAGATGGTGATTGATGAAATATGAATGTGATGATGTGATGATGTTTGGATGTGTAATGTGAAATGATGATATGATGATGGTGATGTATATGATGAATTTTTGATGTGATGACGATGGTAATTTGTAATTATACTAACTGATAACAAAAAACAAAATTTAATTACAACTTAAAAACAACTGCAAAACACCGAACGTGAAGATGCGGAAACTTTCACTGATAAAATGAAAAAAAAAAAATATTATCTATCATCTATCTATATACAATATGTATATATATATAATATATAAAATATATATATAAAATATTTTTGTATAAAATATATTTTAATGAAATGATAAATAACAAAAAGTTGAGGGAATTTCCCTACGGCAATCCTGTGTCCAAAGTCTAACTTACTCACACCTTCCCTATCAAAATTATAGCGAGAGACAACAATCCCAAAGACAGTTTAAATTACGCGTATTTGGGAAAGGCCTTGAACGTAGCGTCTAACAAGGGCGCCAGCTTATAAATCTTTAAAAAAACAAGGTTAACATTTTAGAAGGTGTCTGTGGTAGCGCAAGCTCACTCAGAACTGTGGCAAAGGAACTACATTTTTTTAAAATCTTTAGCATATTTTGATTTTAATTATTATAAACTATGGTAAAAGGATGGATTTTTCCCAAGAAAAAAAGGGGAAATTTAAATACTTTTAAAAAATTGCTTTTTATTAAAAAAAAAAAAAAAGAAAAAAAAAAAGGGAAGACACAAAGAAATAAAAACTGTCCACGTTAATAATAGTTCACGAATAACAGTAAGGTACCACCAAAAATTTTTTTGATTTCTTAAATCCTAAAATTGCTCACTGGGACATATTTTAAAGCCCCCGGAGGTTGAGGTTCCCGATTCACGGTTTTTTGTTTTTAAAAACAACCGTTTCAAGAAAAAGAAAGCCCCAGGCGGCGCTTTCTAACCCATGGTGGGGCTCAAACCCCCTGGGGAACACTACTGGCTTTTTAAAGTGCTGTGGGGTTAGGGGGTAAAAAAAAATAAAGAATTGAACATGAACTGCTTAATTGACGGGAATTCTAATCTAAATCGTGGCATTGCAATCGAAAAAAGTGAATATACTAAAATGGGGGGTTCCGACATATCTTCTTTTTATTAGAACGGACCCGGCTCCTCTAACAAAACGGTGGAAGTTTTTATCCCGGGCCTACTGGTGCCTAACACTTATCTTTAGAGAAAATGTGGGGATACACAAATTTTTTAAGAAACAAGCCCCCCCATACGGTTGTACCTGGAAATATCTGTACTCTGAAAATTTTTGCCACCCCAAAATTTCGCGGTGCCCGGGGGGGTTGGTAGGTTGCTCTATTTTCCCCCATGCAAAGCGTGGGGTTGTACGTCGGCCGGAGGTGCGCCCTTTTTAAAAAAGGGTCTGCAAATACCCGGAGAAAGGAGGTTTTTCTCTTCGTTTGGAAAAGAAAGCGTGGTCAAAGTATCGACGCCTTAAAAAAAAAGCAGGCTTTGGGGTAAGGGCGAAACACCACAAAATTGAAATGGTTTGGGAGATAACAGGTTCAGGTTAGTATTCTCAGTATTTTGACTCCAAATTTATTAGGAAAACCCTTTTATGTCAAACCAAAATTTTAAACTCAAAAATTCAGGACTGTTTTTTAGTCGGGACCCATATTTTTACGAAAATTAAAAGGCTGTAAAGTTTTTCACAGCGTAAATAGTTTTCATATATCCAAAAAAAGATTTGGACCCTGAAAAAATGGAATAAAATCGGAATTTTTAGAATGAAAGAAAAAAAAAAAACAAATATTGTACAAGGGATCCTTTTTACAAAATATTTTTCAGATCTTTTGTATATTTATAAATACTTGGGGGCTGTTTACTGACAAAACCCAAGCAGATCCGTTATTATAGTTGTGTGTGTGTTGTTTTTGTTGTGTGTGTATCCATTATATACTGTAATTTGAGTGATTTTTTAGTTTAAAAAATCATGTATTAATGTAAAATTTTTTTGATGTATGTGTTTTATATAGTATTTGCTTTCGAAGACTTAAACTCACTTCGAACGGGCCGATAATAAACACAGGGGAAAAAGAAAAAAAGAAAAAAAAAAAAAAATTTAAAAAAAAATTTAACAAGGGAAAACAGATCATTTTTACCAATGATAGAATTTTTGGTTTGCTTTTTTGGAATTTTGGAATCCGACATAAAGAGGGCCCTGGGGCCACGGGCCCCCTATCGCCAATTTGGGCCGACAGGAAAGGGATGGCAAGGGGGGTAAAAATGAGCCAAGGAGGGGTTGGGGCGGAGGCACGCCCAGGTTTTTTCGGGGAGAGAGAAGAGAGAAAAAGAGAGAGAGAAAAGAAGAGAGAGAGGAGAAAAAAGAGAAGAAGAGAGGGGAGAGAGGAGAGAGAGAGAGTGAGAGGAGAGAGGAGGAGAGAGAAAGAAAGAGGGAGAGAGGAGGAAAGAGAGGGGAAGTGAGACAGAGAGAGCAGGCCTTAATGAAAGAATTATTTCAGCTCCAAAACATCCCGAGATCCTCGCAAAAACGTTTTTTGGGTTTTTTTAATTGGCAGGCAAAGACTCAAAATTTTGTAAAAAAATGAGCATTGATGAATCAAAAGGTATGAAATTTTAAAAAGTGGCTCTTAAAATTTAAATGCAAATGCGAAGTCCCGCAAACCCGCTCGCTTCCCCTTGGGAATCTGCGTTGTCTTTTTTTTTTTTGTTTATGTTTTTCCGGAGTCTTAGTTTCTTTTGGCTCTACCGTGTGGTTTCTGGGTTTTCTTTGGTTTGTTTTTCGTTTCCCTTCGTGTAAGCTTCGGGAATATTTTTTACCTTTTCTTCTTATGTTTTTAAGTTATTTAATATTAGACATTTTAGAAATCCTATGAATGTTTTTTTTTTTTTTTTTGAATATAAAAATGTATACCATGACCTCATGGCTGCCCTGCAACCCCACCCCACCGGGGAAAAAAAACCGTGGGTCCGCGTTTTGGTCCAAAAAACACCCTTCCATCCCTCCTTATGATGAC
>NW_023650524.1:5000-30000 GCF_015228065.2 Penaeus monodon | reverse complement strand
TGTGTGTGTGTGTGTGGTTTGTGTGGTGTGTGTGTGGGGTGTGTATGTGTGTGTTGTCTGGTGTTGGTGTGTCGTATTAAAATATATATTTTATTTTAATTATATATATTTGTGTGTGTGTGTGTGTGTGTGGTGTGTGTGTGTGTGGGTGGATTTGGTATGCATTTGGTGTGGGGTGTGGTTGTATGTGTGTGGGGTGTGTGGTTTATGATTATATAAAATTTTATATATATATTAATATTATATAATATATTAAATTATACAATACACACACCACACAACACAACATATCCATATATAAATATATATAATAAAAATTTAATTATATATAAATAATATATATTTATATAATGTGTGTTGTGTGTGGTGGGGTGAAAGTAATTAACAAATAAAAAAAAAAATAAATAAAAAAATAAACAACAAACACACACAAAACAAAACACACAACACCACAACACACACACACACCACCACACCACACACACCATAAATATAAAAAATTTTAAGAAAAATATAATAATAATAATATAAAATATATCCTTTTTTTTCATTACTAAAAAGAAACAATTTATTTTTTTAATACGTACAACATAAAAAATATATATAATAAAAAATAAATTATAAATATATATAAAACATACACAACACACACAGACCACACACCACCAAATTTTTATAATATTTACTTTTTAATTACCCATAAAATCAATATATAATATATATATTATATATTATATTTATGAACAATAATATAAAATATATAAAATTAATATAAAATTTATAAAAATTATATAAATATTTTTATAATAAAAATGTATATAATTGAAAATTATATATATACATATATGTATATTTGTATATAATAATATATATATATCCTTATATAAAAATTTTTAAATATATATTTATATTCATTATAATTTTATTTTAATATATAATATATATATATAATATATTTTAAATATATATATACATACAACACACACACATACCCACACACACACACACACACACACACACACTATTATAATAATATATATATTTATAATATATATATATTATAAAAAAATATATAAAATATATATATTTTATATATACATATACACACAACCACAACAAAAACCCACACAAACGCATCATAATTGTAATATATTTATAATCTAATCTATTATCTATTACTATCTATCTATATTATAATATTATATATAATATATATATATATATATTTATATATATACATAATATATAATTTTAAAAATAATATATATATATAATATATAATAATATATATATTTATATAATATGATTTTTTAATTATATATATATATAATTATTTTATATTTATGTATACACAACACAAAATTACATATACAGACACACAAAACACACACACAGAAATACATATATATGTAATAAAATCATATTATAAAATTATATATAATATATATATAGTATAATATAAAATATATATATATATTATATATTTTAATAAATTATTATATAACACACACAAAAATTGATATATATATTTAATATTATATATATATATATATATATAAAATAATATACACACACACACACATATAGGTAATTATATAAAATAAATTAAATAATAAATAATAAATATATATACACACACACACACATATAATATAAAATATTATATATATAATTATATATAATATTTAATATATTTATATATATTTATAATATATATATTTTATATTAATTTTAATTGTATATATAATAAAAGGGATAAAATTAATTTTTTATATAATAATATTACACAATATATATATATATATATATAAATTATTTTAAATTTATATATATATATAACCTGAAATATATATTATAATATTATATAATATATATATATAAAAATTTTTATATATATTTTTATATATAATTATATATTATATATAAAAATTATTATATATATGTTTTTGTATATATATTTATATATAATTATATATATATATATATTTTAACACTACCCTAATAATCCTAAACCTATCCTAACCTATCTAAAAAAACCTAAACCTAACTTAACATAGCATAAACCTAAACCTAAAGGTACCTTGCTTTTTGCAAAAGTAACCTAACCTAATATAATAGATTGTGAGTGTGTGTGTTTTATGTGTTTTGGGTGTGTGTTGTGTGGGTATGTGATTTTTGTGGGTTTTGTGGTGTCTATCTACAAATATTATATACGGCTCAATTTATATATTATATGAAAATTCTTTATTATTAAAATATATTATATAATAATATTATATTTAATATATATTAAAATTATTATATCATATTATATATATATATATTATATATATATAATTATAAAAATTAATATTTTTATTTTATACATAAATGTATAATACATATATATATATTAATGAAATTATATATTATTTAAAATTTATTTTTTAATATATATTAAAATTATATATTATCCCTATATTTTTAAAATTTTAATTTAAATTTTTTTTAAATTTTGTTTTATATATTATCTATAATATCTTTTATATTTATATATAATATATATATATTCCTTTTATTGAGCATTCGATATTATGTATAATAATATATTTTAATATATTATATAATATATAATATATATTATATTATTATTAAATTTTTAAAATTATATATTACATATTTTTATATATATATCATATATATATTACATATATATATATATATATAAAATATATATTAAATATATATATAATATATGTAATAGAAAAAACAACATACATAGTAAAAAATTCATAACATATATATATAAATAATATATATATATATATATATTAATATAATATATTCCTTATCTACTACCTATCTTTTTCTATTTATATAATATATATGTTTGTTTGAAAATGTGATATATATTAACGCACACACTCCACACACGCAATGTATTTTTATATTATATATATATATAATATATATATATATTTTATATTATATATATATTATATAAAAATTTATATTATATATTTTTTTATTTATTATTTTTATATATATTATATATTCAATATAAAATTTTTCAGAAAAATTATATTTATACAACACAATACAGACACACCACACTTTCACAAACACACCAAACACACACCCCACAACACAACAACACACCCCAAAAACACACACACACATATATATATATTTTATATTATAATTATATATATAGTATATTATAATGTATTATATATATATTAATTTAAAAAACTTTTAAAAAAATTTTTATTGATATATATGTTTATATTGTGTGTTGTTTTTGCGTGTGTTTGGTTGTGTGTGTGTGTTCGTGGGGTTTTGTTCTTGTGGGGTAGTGATTGTTTTATATGCATAATAAAAACCTAATAAAATTATACTATATATATTTTTAATATTTATATATTTTATACATACATAATAATCCTACAAAACCCCAAAACAACACACACAAGCATACACCACACACACAAAACACACACACACCACACCACAAACCCAAAACACCCCACACACAGACACCCCCAACCCACACACATGCATGCTGCACGCACCCCAAAAACCCCCCCCAACACACAACACACACACACACACACCACACACACAGATATAAAATAATTATATATATACATATATATATTAAATTTATTTTAAAAAAAAAAAAATATAATTATATATTATATATGTTTTTGTGTGGTTGTGTGTTGTGTGTGGTGTATGTGTGTGTCTTGCGTCACACACACACCACACCAACACCCCAACCACACACTATATATAATATTATATAATATATATTAATATATATATATATTTATATATATATTATACATATTTTTAGCATATTTATATATATATATATATATGATATATTTACTTTAATCGTAAAAATTTTAATATAATATATTAATATATTATAATTTAATATTATATATTATATATATGATTATTATG
The DNA here is from genome assembly GCF_015228065.2 of Penaeus monodon. Taxonomy (NCBI): domain Eukaryota; kingdom Metazoa; phylum Arthropoda; class Malacostraca; order Decapoda; family Penaeidae; genus Penaeus; species Penaeus monodon. Next base: position 26,052 of record NW_023650524.1, on the reverse strand, counting down.
TGTTGTGTTGTTGTGTGTGTTTTGGGTTGTGTGTGTGGTGTTTGGTGTTGTGTTGTGTGTTTGTGTGTTTGGTGTGGTGTTTTGTGTGTTTTTGGTGTTGTGTGGGGTTGGTGTGTGTGTGTGTGTGTGTGGTGTGTGTGTTTGTGGTGTGTGTGTGTATGTAACAAGTATTAATATATATATTTATATTCTATATCTATACATTATATATACATACATATACATAAATAAATAAAAAATATATGTATATATAGTATATATATATATATTTTATAAAATTATATATATATATATTATATATTATAATATTCATGTATTTTAACATACTAAAAACCCCCCAAAAAACAGAAAACGCTAAACAACACACACATATCTATTTATCTACCCTTCTATCTATTATAATGTAGTATTATGATGTTTATGCTGAAATTATTTCATTATATATATATGATATATATACAATGTTATTTATTATGTTATATATTAAAAATATATATAATTATATATAATTAGAATAATGAATATTTTTAATAGTATATAAAAGATTTTGTAATACATATATATGTGATATAATAATTATAAAATATATATAATTATTATATATATAAAACCAAACCCAAAACCTAAACAAACCCAAATTTAAACCCAAAACCTAACCAAAACCCTAACCCAAACCTAACCCAAATCAACCCAAAACCTAACCCAAACTAACCAAAACCAAACCCCAAAACTAACCGAACCTAACTAAAACCAAACCCCAAAAACCAAACCTAAAACCAAACCCAAACCAAACCCAAACCTTAAAAACCCCTAATTTAAACCCCAAACCCCAAACCAAACCCAACCTTACCAAAACTTAACAAAACCTAACTTAACCTCCCAAACCTAACCTAAACCTAAATAAATCTAACCCCAAGGCTAATCCAACCAAAACTAAACCAAACCCCAAACTATCCCAAACAACCTAACCCAAACCAAAACCCAAACCCAAAAACAACCCAAACCCCAAACCCAAACCCCCAACCCAAAACCTAACCTAAACCTAACCCAAATCTAACCCAAACCCTAACCAAACCAAACCTAAACCAAACCCAAACCTAACCCCAAAACCCAAAACCAAACTAACCAAACCTATCCTAAACCAAAACCTAAACCTAACCTAACCCTATCCAAAACCTAACCTAACCTAACCTAAACCCAACCAAAAACCTATCCTAACCCAACCTAAACATATCCTAGACCTACCCAAAAACCCCTTCCCAAAACAAACCAAAACCTCCTTTTACTATAACGTAAACATAAACCTAAAGGTATCCTTGCTTTTTGCAACGAGTAACCAATATTTTAAAATTATATGGGGTTTGTGTGTGTGTTGGGTGTGTGTGTGGTTTGTGTGGTTTTGTGTGTGGGGTTTGTGTGTGTGTTTTATATATAAAACCCAAACTAACCCAAACCTAACCCTACCCAAACCCAAACCCTAACCAAACCAAACCTTTCCCTTAAAACCCAAAACTAAACCTAACCAAAACCCTACCCAAAAACCCAAACCCTAACCAAACCCTAAACCTAACTAACCTATCCTAAACCAAACCCAAAAACTATCTAACCTATCCTAAACCTACCCTAACCTATTTAAAACATAACACAAAACCAAACCTTAATAAAACAAAAACCCAAAACCAAAAGGTTCCGCTTTTTGAAAACGTAAGAACCTAATATATAATATATATATTATATATATATATATATTATATATATTTAATATAAATATATAATAAATAATATATTATGATGTGTGGGGTGTGTTGTGTTGTGTGTGTGTTTTGTGGGGAGTTGTGTGTGTGTGTGTGACTACATATGTATATACGGGCTCATAGTTATGTATATATATGTATATACTTTAATATATGAATATATATTATAGGTCTTTTAATATATATATATATATATATATATATATATATATAATTACATTTTAAAAATATTATGCTTTATATATTATATTATATAATATAAAATATTTTATATAATATAAACAAAAACCCAAACCTAACCTAAACTAACCAAACTAACCGAAAATAAAAAAAACATTACCAAAATTTAAACCCAAACTTAACCTAAAAAAACCTAAACGTAACCCAAAAACCCAACGGAAAACCTAACCTAAACCTAACCGAACCTAACCAAAACCAAACCAAACCTAAACAAACCCCAAACCCCAAACCAAACCCCAAACCCAAAACCTAAACTAACACAAAACCAAACCCAAAACCTAACCAAACCTAACCCAACCCCCCCAAAAACAAATCAAAACCTCCCCAAACCTAACAAAACCCTAACCCCAAACTAACCTAAACCAAACTAAAATGAAACCCAAAACCTAACGAAAACCTCCCCGAAACCTAACCCAAAACTAACCCAAACCAAACCCAAAACCAACCCAAACCTAAACCTAACCCAACCTAACCAAAACCCAAACTAAAACCCAAACCCAAACCTAACCGAAACCTAACCCAAACTAACCCAAGCCTAACCCAAACCAAAACCAAAACCCTCCCAAAACCAAAACCCAAAACCAAAACCCAAAAACCAAACCCTAAACCTATCCAAACCCAAAACCCAAAACCCTACCAAAAACCTATCCTAAACCAAACCCTAAACAAACCCCCCAAACCTAAACCACCTAATCCAAACCCAAAAACATACCCTAAACCTATCCAAAACCCTATCCTAAAATAACCTAAACCTAACTTTAGATAAACATAACAAAATAAAGGTATCCTTTTTTTTTGAAAACGAACGAAACCTAATATTTTATATAATGTGAGGTGGTGTGTGTGTGTTGTGTGGTGTGTGGATTTTTTTTTTTTTTGGGGGTGTGTTGGGGTTTTATCTACATATATGTATATAGGGGCTCGATATCTATATTTATATATATGTATATACATTTTTAATGTATATATATATATAAATTTTAATATTATATAATAATTTATATTTTAATTATTACATATATATGTATCATATTATTATATATATATATATATATATATATATATAATATAAAATTTTATTTTCCCTGTTGTGAGCATATACGTATATATAGTGTATACACACACACAACCACACACAACCCACACACAACACAACCACACACCACAAAACCCCAAAAACACAACCACCACACACACACACACAAGGCCGCGGGGCCGAATGGTTTAGAGCGTCGGACTCAAACTGTCACGACGGTAATCTAAATTAGGGGGTTCGAGCACCGACCCCCTCGTTCTTCCCTTTGGGCAGGAATTTCACCTTGATTGCCTACCTAGCCACGGGTTTGCCCAAACCCAGCCAAGTCAGTGTGTCCAACCCCGGGAAAAAGTGGAAAATTTTTTTACCAAACGGAACCCCGCCTCCCCGGGAAAGGAAAATGTGGACCCCCACGTACTCACTCAAGAGCACACAACATAAAACTACAATTAAGTGTATGCTGTACCTCGGGGGCTCAGACATGAAAACCCTTTGTTTAAAAAAAGTAAAATTACAGTAAAAACATTTAATTAAAAAAAATGATATAAAAAATTATTTTAAAAACGTTATTATTGTTATATTATTGTTATTACTAAAAATTTTTGCTGTTATTATATGTTGTAAAAAAATTATTTTAAATGCAATAATTGCAATAATAATAAATTGCAATAAGAGTAATAATTGCAATAAAATGTAATAATATGGGAAGTGAAATGATAAAAAATGATGATTAAAGAAAAATTTAAGAAATCATGATAATTTGGGGATAACAGAAAAAGGGGTCCATATATAATAAAAAAAAGGGGAAAAAAAAAAAACCAAAAAACGAAAAAACGGCAAAATCTACGTCTTGCCAGAGTCTCTCCAAAAAAACGTTTTTTTCCATTCATTTTATGATTTTTTGGGAATTATTAGGGTAATAATGATAAAAATTACCGAATTCTATTATCTGACAATAAAGATGAGAAAGTGGAAAAAAGAGAAATTTTGGGTAACATTTATGATTTTAAATTTTTTATAAATTTTCATTATTATTATCTTATTATTATTTTTATTTTTATTTTTATTATTATTATTACTATTATTATTTCTTTATTTTTAGTATTATTGCCATAACATTCTAATATAACTGTAATAATAATAAAAATAATAATAAATAATGTATAATCGTTTTAATATTGTTATTAAACTATTATTGTTATTTTATCATTATTATCATTTTTACTGGTAGTATAATTTTAAAAAATTTTATAAAAGTAATAATTACAGTAATAAAAGCTATTAATAAAATAAAATTTTATAAAACATTATTTTAAAAACTTTTATTTCTATTTTTAGTTATTTTTATTTATTTTTGAGCTGTTTTTAGTAAGTTTTTAAAAATAATAAATCAAAAATTGCAATAAAAAAAAATAATTGCAAATGATAAATAATTCAATAAGTGATAAAGAGATGGTAAGATGATAATATATGATGATGATAAACCATAATAATGATATAATCATGATAAAATGATGATAAAAACAGGAATTTTGTCATTCAATAAAAAACAAAGAAAAAAAACCCAAAGTGAAAAACGGGAAATCTAGCAAAATTAGAGTTTGAAATATACTCCAAAAAGACGTTTTTTCCATTCATTTGAGATTTGGTAATTTTTAGCTTTTAATGATAAAATTTTCCAGAATTCTTTAATCATGACAAAAAATGATGATAAAAGTGAGAAAAAAACAGAATTGGATAACATTGATATTTTTTAATCATTATTTATCATTATTATTATTGTTATTATTATTATTTTATTATTTTTATTATTATTATTTTATTTTTATTATGGGATTATTGCCCTTTAAATAATCATAATAAAAGTATAATAATAAAAAATTTTAACGTTTAATATTGTTATTTAAAGTTACATTGTATTATTTTCATTATCATTTTTTTAATGGTAGTATAAATTTCAAAAAAAAAATTTTTATAACTAAAAATTAAAAGTAAAAACGATATTAAATTAAAAAAATTTTAAAAAAATTATTTTAAAAAGTTTTTTATTGTTATCATTATTCTTATTACTATTATTTTTATAGCTGTTTTTAGTATAGTTGTAAAAAATATTATAACTGCAATAATTGCAATAAAAAGATAAAAATGCAATAAAGCAAAAATTTCAATAATTAGATAATGTGATAACGTAATAGTGATGAAATCATGATAATAATCATGATAATAACAGGAATTGTGTCCATATATAAAAAAAAGGTAAAAAAAAAAAATCCCAAAATCAAAAGCGGGAAAAATTTGCAAATATAGCCTTTTCAGAGATATTCCAAATTTCGAATTTTTTGATTTTTGACGATTTTTGGTTATTAGGGTAATAAAGATAATAAAAACCAGAATCGTATTAAACATGACAAAAATGTGATAAAGGAGAATAAAAGGGGGAAATTTTGGGAAAATTTGTGATTTTAATATTTTCCCATTTTTATTATTTTTATCATTATCATTTTTATTATTTTTATTTATTATTACATTTCATTGTAATTGCCAAAAAATATATAAAAAAGTAAAGAAAGAATAATAATAAAAATAAGTATAATAATAAAAAAATCGTATAAATTGTTTTTTTAGTATTAATATTGTTATTATTACTTTTACTGGGAGTATAAATTTAAAAATAATTATTATAAATAATAATTCGTAATAACGATATTTTTAAAAAAATGTATAAATAAATTTTTAAAAAACATTTTATTGTTATTATTATTTTTATTACTATTATTATTGTGCCTTTTTAGTATAGTTTAAAAAATAGTTTTTAAAGCAATATTGCAATAGTTGAAAAATATGATAAAATTGCAAAAATAAAATTGCAGTAATGATTAAAAATTGCAATAAAGATATAATGATAAAGGTAAAGAGATGTAACATAAAAAATATGATCGTGAAAGAAAGATGTAAAAAACAGGAATGGTGTCCCTATTAATAAAAAAAGGGAAAAAAAAAAAATCCCAAAGTGAAAAGCGGCAAAATCTAGTGAAATATAGCCTTTTTTAAGTATCCCAAAAAGACATTTTTCCATTCATTTATGATTTTTTCAATTATTAGGGAAAATGAAATAATTACCAAATTCTATTAAACATACAATAATGATGATAAAAGTGAGAAAAAAGAGAATTTGGGAAAAATTTCATTTTTAAAAAAAAAAAAAAAAAAAATCTAGCAAACCCTTCATGTTTTTCTGTTGTTTATTTCTGATTCCCTTTTTACGGGAAGTAGTAAAACCCAGAGGTTATACTTTCTTTTTTCCTTGGTTCCATGTACTTACCACGTCGTCATTCATTCGTTATTTATAAATCTTTTAGTAATGGAGTTGTTGTTATTATCTTTTTATTATTATATAGTAGTAGTAGTAGTATATATTTTATTATTATTACGTTTTTTTTCGTTATTATTGACTGTCATCATTAATATTACCTTTTAAATTTATTATTTAGTAGTAAAATAATGTGGTAGTTGTCATAATAGGATCTGGTATCATAAGAGTTATTTATATAATAATGACAAAAGAAATAATAATCTAAAATAAACAAATAAATAAATGTAATAATAATGTACCGAGTTTCTCCCCATCTATCTCTAAAACCAGTTTTCTAGTTACTCCTCCAAAGAAAAACGTAACCTTTTCATTTCTGTCTTTTTTTTAAATTTGGGTTTTGAAAAAAAAAAGACATCTACTACTGGTCAAACCCCGCAAAAAGTTTGTTTGTAGGAATATAAATAAAATTTTTTAGATCTGTTAGAAAACTACAATTATTTTATTTTTATTTTTTCCCCTCTTTGTTCTGTGATACTTTTGAAAACATTTTTTTACTTTTAATTTTTATTTCGACATATCTCTAATGAAGGTATAAAGTATAAACTCCAAATACTGATAGTACCAGGGAAAAAAAAAAGTTTTTGGGAATCATCATATCATCATCATCATCATCATCATCATCATCATCTCATCTCATTATTTTATTATTATTGCTAAAATTATTTTATTTTCTTTATTATTATTATTATTATTATTTTATTATTATTATTATTATTATTTTATTATTATTTTTATTTTTATTATTTTAAAATATTATTTTTTTTTTAACTTATTTGTCGTAGTATATTATTCTTTAATTATTACTATTTTGCCAAAAAAAATTATAATGTAAAATAAAAATAACAAAAATAATAAAAAAAATAATAATAATAATAAAAATAATAACAATAATAATAATAATACAAACGTTATGATATTTTTTTTTATTATTACATTTATTATATTATTTTTTTATTTTTTATGGTAGTATAATTGCAAAATAATTACATAACAGTAAAATTACGTAAAACGATATTAAAACAAAAAATGATTAAATATCTTATAAATCGTTATTTTATTATTATTGTTATTACTATTATTTTTGTTTTTATTAGTATTTTTAGAAATATATATCATAACTGCAAAATTGCAATAATAATGAAGTAATTGAATAATGATGATAATCTTGCAATAATGTGATAATATGATGGTAAAGATGATTATGATAATGTGTTCTACGTGTGGGTGTGTGTGTTTGTGGTGTGTGTTGTGTGTGTGTGTGTGTGCGTGCGTGCGTGGGTTTTTGGTGTGTGTGTGTGTGTTGTTGAATTGTTTTTTTTTGTGTATGTGTGTGATATGTGTATGAATATAGTATAAACCCATATATATATATATAAAAATTTTAAAATAATTTATATATATATATTTATATAGGTGTGTGTGTGTGGGTGTGTTTGTGTATATATTATTATATAATATTTAATTTTTTTATAATTATATAATTTTAAAGGATATAATAATTTATATATACATAAAAATGTATCTATCTACATCTATCTTCATCAACATAATTATATATTATATATATATTAATTTATATATTATTATGTGTGTGTGTGTGGTGTGTGTGGTGTGTGTGTGGTTGTGGTGGCGTGTGTGCGTGTGTGGTGTGTGTGTGTGTGTGATTACATAATTATAATAAAAAATACAAATTTTATTATATTAAAACAAAGTATATATATATCGCCTATATAAAAATAGTAAAACACACCACAAACCCCACACACACACATCTCTCTACATAATAATATATATATAATTTAAAATATATTAAATATAAAATATATTATTATAAAATACTATATATATATATATATATATAATATATTATATATATATATATAATATATTTTATTTATATACTATATATTTTAAAATTATTAATATATTAATATATAAAATATATATATATATATATATATAATTTTATATTTATATATATAATATAATATATTAGTATGTGTGTGGTGTGTACATACAAACACCCCATATAAACAAACACACAAACCAACATACACACACACCACACACAACCAAAAACACCCCACACACACACACACACACCCCAACACACATATATATAATAATATATAATATATATATATATATATATATATTAAATATAATTATTTAAAAATAAATATCCTTTTTTTTTTATTACATAATAAGTAAAATATAATTTATTATTATATATGTAATACATATATCTATTTTATCTATCTATCTATCACTAAACATCTATCTATCTATATTAAAATTATATTATTTATATTATTTATATTATATATATATAATAAATATATTTATGAACCATATATATATAAAATATATTTTATAAATAAAAAGTATGTTATTGTATATATATTTATATTATACTAAGTATATTTGATATTATAAAATTATAAACTTTTATTAAATTATATATTATATATTATTATATATTAAAAATATATACATACATAAAAAAACAACACACACACACACACATATACTTTATATATATTTACTTTTATAACCATATCATATATATATATAATATATATAAATTATATATATATTTATATATAATATATATTTTTTAATATAATGAACATATATTATAAAAAATTTTAAATAAATTTACATATATATAAACTTATATAAATTTTTATAAATAAAAAAAGTAGTTTATGTTATATATTAATATTACAATTATATTTTTATATATATTAATTATATTAAACACTTAATATAATATATTATAAAATAATATATATATAATTTTATATATATATATATTAACTTACATACCAACATAAACACCACACACACAAACACACACCCCCACACCAGAACACACACACACCAAAAAATATATATAATAATAATATTAAAATATATACTATTATATTATATATATATAAGGTATTTTTATTTATATTTTATACAAATATACATATAGATTATATAAATATTATACATACATATAATATATATATATTATATATTAATATTTTATATATATATATATATATAATATAATTTAATATACAAAACCACACACACAACAAACACACACACACAGACATACATAATATGTATATATAAATATATAATAATATATATATATTATATATTTATATATCCCCATAATGTTATTTTTATATATATACAAATATTATATTATATTAAAATTTTATATATACATAATAATATTTATACATATATTTATATATATATATATTTATTATATGTGTATATATATATATTTTAAAATATATATATTATATATATATAATATATTATATATATATATGTTACACACACCCAATTACACTACACCCCACAAAGACTACATATTAATGTTATATATAATATGAAAATTTTAATATATATTATATATAAATTATATATATATATATGTATAATATATGTATATATAATGTATTTTTATATATACATATATAAATATATTAATATATAAATATATATATATATAATTTTTATATAATATGTATATATAATACATATATAATATTATTATATATTAAAATTTTAATATTAAATATATTAATATATGTATTTTTATATATAATATATATATATATATTATTATATAAATATAATATATATAATTATATATATGTGTGTGTGTGTGTGTGTGTGTATATAATATATATATATTATTATTATATATAATTTTAAATATATTATAATTTATATATTTATACACTATACATAAAAATATATATATATAAATATATGTAAAATATATATATATGTTTTTAATAAATAATATTATTAATATATATATGTATATATATAAATATATATACATATATGGTGGATATAAAATTATATTATATATATTTTAATATAATAATTTTATAAAAATATAAATAAAAATATTATATAATATATATATAATATTATATATTATATATATTATTATATATTATAAATACATTTATGTAGTCTGTGTGGTGTTTTTGTGTTTGTGTGTGGGGTTTTTTGTATATATATATATATATAAAATATATATATATATATATATAATATATATATATATATATATTTTATTATTATGTGTGTGTGTGTGTGTGTCTTGTGTGTGGTGTGTGTGTGTGTTGTGGTGTTTTATGTGGGGTTATTAAGTATATATATATATATATTTATATATGATTTAATATATATATATTATATTATTTTAAAGTGTATTATATTTAATATATATAAAAATTACATATAGTAATATAAATATTATCATAATCTACATTTTTTTATAAAAATATTATATAAGTTTATATATATGTAAATTTTTTATATAAATTTATATATATATGTTATATATATAAAATATATATTATATATATAATATATATATAATATATATAAAATTATATATATATATGATATGGTATATAAAAAGTAAATATATATAAAGTATATGTGTGTTGGTGTGGGGTTTTTTTTGTTTTGTATGTATTATATTATTTATTAATATATATATAATAATATAATATATAAAAGTTTATTATATTATAATATAAAAATATACATATAGTATAATATAAATATATATCAATAACATACTTTTTTATTTATAAAATATATTTTATTTTTTTATATATGAAAATTTTATATTTATAAAAATTTAATTAAATAATATTATATATTTTTATAATAAATATAATATATATAATATATTATTATATATGTTCATAATATATATTTATAATAAAATTTTAATAATATAAATAATATAAATATAATATATATATATATAGATAGATAGATAGATAGATAGTGATAGATAGATAGTATATGTATTCATATATAAAAAAGTAAATATATATGTTTACTTATTATGAAATAAGAAAAAAAAGGATATTATATAATATAATATATATATTTAAATAATATTATATATATATATATTATATTTTATATATATATTGTGTGTGGGTGTGTGTGTGTGTGGTGTGTTGTGTGTGGTGTGTGTGTGTGTGTGTGGTGTGTGTTTGTGTGTTTGTTTTAGGGTGTGTTTGTATGTACACCACCACACATACGTATATATTTATATATATATATATATATATATATATTTAATATATATATATATATATATTTATATATAATATATATATATATAATATATAAAATATATATACGTATTTATATATATATATATATTATATTATATATATAATTTTAAAATATTATATAATTTGTAGAGAGAGTGTGTGTGTGTGTTGTGTGGTGTGTTTTACATATTTTTATATAGGCGTATATATATATACTTTGTAATATATATTAATATATGTATATTATTATATATTATGTATATACACACACACACACCCACACACACGCACACACGCAAAAACACACACACACACACCACACACACACACACACACAACACACACAATAATATTATATAAATATATATATATATATATAATATACATTATATATATGATAGATAATAGATAGATGATAGTACCATTTATGTAAAAAAATTTAAATTATATCCATATATTATTATAATATTATAATTTTATATTTATTTTAATATATACCAAACAAAAACCCACACACACACACCTATATAAATATTATATATAAATATATATAAAATTTTATATATATATATATATGGTATATATACAATATTCATACCAATCAACCATACACACAAAAACCCACACATTCACACACACACACACACACACACCCATCCACGCACGAGCACCAACACACACACACACAACACACACACACAACACACACACCCACACAGAAAAATTTATCATATAATCATCCCATCATCATTTTCACATTTTTGCAAGATTATCACTTTATTGAAAATTATTCTTTAAATTATTGAAATTTTTGCATTATGTTTTATTTTCTAAAACTATACTAATAACAACACAATATAATAGTATAACAATAATAATAACAAAAACGATTTATAATGATATTTAATCTTTTTTGAGTTAATCGTTATTACTGTAATTTTACTGTTATGTAATTTTTTGCAATTATATACCTGAAATAAAAATAAAATAATAATAAATGTAAAAATATTAAAAAACAATATCATAAGATTTGTATTATATTATTTTTATTATTATTATTATTTTTTCTTATTTTTTTTTTTTTGTTATTTTTATTACTTTAAATTTTTTTTTGGCAAAATAGTAATAATTAAAGTAAAAATACTACTAGACTAATAGTAAAAAAAATAAAATATTTATAATATAATATAATAATAATAATAAAATAAAAAAATAATAAAATAATAATATAATAAAATAATAAAAAAGAAAATAAAATAAATTAGCAAAAATAATAAAATAATGAGAGGGGAGATGATGATGATGAGGATGATATGATGATGATGTTTGGGCCAAATTTTTTTTTTTCCCTGGTACTATCAGTATTTGGAGTTTATACTTTTATACGCTTCATTAGTAGATATGTCGAAGAAAAAATAAAAAGTAAAAAAGGGTTTCAAAAGTCATCACAAAAGAAAAGAAGGAAAAAATAACAATAAAATAATTGTAGTTTCTATACAGATACTAAAAACACATTATTTCATATTCCTACAAACGAAACTTTTTGCTGGGTTTGACTCAGTAGTAGATGTCTTTTTTTTTTTCAAACCAATTTAAAAAAAAGACATGAAATGCAAAGGTTACGTTTTTTTTTTTGGAGAGTAGACTAAAAAACGGGGTTTTAGAGATAGATGGGGAAAACTCGGATCTTTATTATTACATTTATTTTTTTGTTTTTTTAGATTATTTTTTTTTGTCATTATTATAATCAATAACATCATTATGATCCCAATCCTATTAGACAACTACCACTATTTTTTCTACTACATAAATAATAAATTTAAAAGGAATTTTAAATGTGCAGTCAATAATAACGATAAAAACGTAATAATAATAGAAACTATACTACTATATACTACTAATAATAATAAAAGATAATAAAAACAACTCCATTACATATAAGTATTTATAAAAGCAATGCAATGACGAAGGGTAAGTACAGGGGAAACCCAAGGGAAAGAAAGAAAGTATAACCCAGGTTTTACTATTTCCCCTGTAAAAAGGAAATCAAAATGAACAACAAAAAAACATAAGAATGGTTGCTGTTTTTTTTTTTTTCTTTTTTTCAAATGATATGTTATCCAAATTCTCTTTTTTCTCACTTTTATCATCATTATTGTCATGATTAATAGAATTCTGGTAATTATTATCATTTTTCCCCAATAATTGCCAAAACCCAAAAATGAAGGGAAAAAGTCTTTTTGGGGTATACTTCAAAAGGCTATTTTCATAGATTTTGCCGTTTTTTCGACTTTGGATTTTTTTTTCTTTACCTTTTTTTTTAATATGGACACCATTCCGTTTTTATCATCATTCTTATCACGATATCTTATTTGTTATCATCATCTTCCCATTAAATTATCATCATTATTGCAATTATTATATTTACTGCAATTTTTATATTGTGAAATTTATTATCATTATTTTTGGAACTTTTGAAAATTTATTGCTTAAATCTATATTTTACAACTAACAAATAAGGCTCAATAATAATGAAATAACAATAATAATAACAATAATAATGTTTTTTAATAATTTTTTTATCATTATTTTAAATTAATTCTTTATTACTTATTATTATTATAATAATTATTTTTAAATTTATACTCCCAGTAAAAATGATAATAATAACAATTTAATTAAAAATAAAAAAATATTATAACGATTTTTATATTATTATACTTTTATTATTATTATTCTTATCATTACTTATGATATTTTTTTTGGCAAAAATACAATGTTTAAATGAATAATAAAAATAAAAATAATAATAATGATAATATAATAATAAAAAATGGGGAAAATTTTAATAATCATCAAATGTTATCCAAATTCTTTTTATTCTCCTTTATCACATTATTGTCATGATTAATACGATTCTGGTATTTTTACATTATTACCCTAATAACCCAAAAATCGTCAAAGAAATCAAAAAAAAATTCGAATTTGGAATATCTCTGAAAAGGCAATTTGTAGTTTTTCCCGCTTTTCGATTTTTGGGATTTTTTTTTTTTACCTTTTTTTATTAGGGGCAAAATTTCCTGTTATTATCATATTATTACATATTATCATCACTATTATCGTTTCACATTATCATCTTTTTGAAAATTTTGTTTTATTGCATTTTTATCTTATATTGAAATTTTTGCAGTTAAATATATTTTTTTTACAACTATACTAAAAAAGCTATAATAATAATAGTAAAAGAATAATGATAACAATAAAAACTTTTTTAAAATAATTTTTATAAATATTTTTTAAATATCGTTATTACTGTAATTTCTTTATAATAATTTTTTTTTTTGAAATTTATATACCATTAAAATAATGAAAATGAAAATAAAAACAATATAACTTAATAACAATTTTATAACGTTAATATTATATTTTTTAAAATTTTATTATGATATATTTAATGGCAATAATCCATAATAAAATAAAATAATAATAAAAATAATAATAAAAAAATTAAAAACAATAAAAATAATGATAATAGTAATGATATAAATAATCATCAAATGTTATCCAAAATTCTGTTTTTTCCTTTTTTATCATCTTTTTTGTCATGATTAATAGAATTTGGAATTTTTTATCATTATTAGTAAAATTCCCAAAATCATAAAATTAAGGGAAAAAAAACGTCTTTTTGGAGTATATTCAAACCAAATTTTGCTAGATTTGCCGATTTTTCGACTTCTGGGATTTTTTTTTTTTTATTTTTTTATTGTATATGAAAAAATTCCTGTTTTTTATCATCATTTTTATATGATTATATCATTATTATGGATATCATCATATCTTAATTATCATCTTACCATCATATTTTCATCATATTGAAATTTATTTCATCATTATGCAATTATTTATTATTATTGAATTATTGAGTTTATATATTTTTACAACTTATAATACAGCTACAATAATAATAATAATAACAAAAATAATAAAATAAAACGTTTTTATATAAATTTTTATAAAATTTTTTTTTTAAATTAATAGCGTTATTACTGTAATTTATTACTGTTATAAAATTATTTTACATTATACTACCAGTAAAAATGATAATAATGATAAAAAAACAATAATATTTTAAAATAACAAATTATAACGTTATTACATTATTTTTTTATTTTAAATTTTTATTACGTTATGATATATTTTTGGGCAAAAATATAAAAATTAAAGAATAATAATAGTAATAATAAAAATAATAAAATAATAATAAAATAATGATAAAAATAATGAAATTATAAAAAATTTTAATAATCTAAATTTATCCAAATTCTCTTTTTTCCCCCCATCCACATTATTGTCATGTTTAATAGAATTCTGGTAATTAATCATTTTTCCCCAAATAATTCCCAAAAAATCATCAAATGAGGAAAAAACGTCATTTTGGAGTAGCTCTGGCAAGCCCTAGATTTTGCCGCTTTTCGACTTTTTGGATTTTTTTTTTTTCCCCTTTTTTTTTATATATGGACACCATTTCTGTTTTATCATCATTATTATCATGTTTTCTTCATTATTATCGTTATCATCATTATTTTTATCTTTTCACATTACCATCTTATTATCATTTTTATTGCAATTTATTACATCATTATTGCAATTATCTTTATTTTTGCAATTATGCATTTAAAATATATATTTTTACAACTTACAAATAACAGTACAAAATGTAGTAATAAAAATAATTAAAAATAATAACGTTTTTAAAAAATTTATTTTATCATTTTTTAAATTAATTCTTTATTATGTAATATTACTGTTTTAAACGATAGGTTCATGTTGAGCCTCCGAGGTCACGCAGACACTTAATTTTAGTTTTCTTTGTGTGCTCTTGGGGTGGTACGTGGGGGCCACTTTCCTTTCCAGAGAGGCCCGGGGTTCCGTTTTTGGTAAAAAAATTCCCACTTTCCGGCTTGGACCAGCAGACTTGGCTGGGTGGTCACCGTGGCTAGGTAGGGAATCAAGGGGAAGTTCCTTGCCCAAAGGGAAAAACGAGGCGGTCGGTGCTCAACCCCCTAATTCAGATTACCGTCGTGAAGTTTGGTCCGACGCTCTAAACCCTTCGGCCGCCGCGGCCTTGTGTGTGTGTGTGTTTGGTGTGTGTGTGTGGGTTTTGTGTGTGTGTGGTTGTGTGTGTGTGTGTGTTGTGTGTGTGTGTGTTGTGGTATACACTATATATACTTATGCTCACCAAAAGAATATAAAATATATATTATAATATATATATATATATATATATATAATAAATTGTACATATATATTAATATTAAAAATATAAATATATTATTATATATATTTATATATATATATCTTATAATATTATCATATATAACATAACATATCGAGCCGTTATACATATATGTAATAAAACACCACACCCCAAAAAAAAAAATCACACACACACAACAACCACAACCCCACACTCAAAAATAATATAAAAATTTGGTTTCGTTCGTTCAAAAAAAAGGGTACCCTTTAGGTTTTGTTATGTTATACTAAAGTTAGGTTTAGGTTATGTTTAGGATGGTTTAGGGTAGGTTTAGGGTATGTTTTGGTTAGGATTGGATAGGTTTAGGTTGGGGAGGTTAGGTTTTGGTTAGGTTTTGGTTAGGTTTTTGGGTTGGGTTGGTTTTTTTAGGGTTTGGTTTGGTTGGGTTGGTAGGTTAGGTAGGTTTGGGTTTGGGTTTAGGTTAGGTTGGTTTTGGATTAGGTTTGGGGTTTAATTTTATTTGTTTAGGGTTAGGTTTTTGGGAGGTTTTTTTTAGGTTTTGGGTTAGGGTTTTGGGTTTGGTTGTTTTAAATTTTTGTTAGGGTTTTGGGGTTTGGTTTTAGTTTGGGTTAGGGGGTTAGTTTGATTTGGGTTTGGGTTGGGTTAGGGGGTTTGGTTAGGTTTGGGTTTAAATTTTGGGTTTTTTTAGGGGGTTTGGATTGGTTTTGATTTTGGTTAGGGTTTGGTTTGGTTTGGGTTGTTGGGTTAGGTTTCGGGAGGTTTTGGTTAGGTTTTTGGG
The DNA here is from genome assembly GCF_015228065.2 of Penaeus monodon. NCBI lineage: Eukaryota > Metazoa > Arthropoda > Malacostraca > Decapoda > Penaeidae > Penaeus > Penaeus monodon. The sequence continues at coordinate 8,491 of NW_023650524.1, read as the reverse complement.
TTTGGGTTTTGGTTAGGTTTTGTGTTAGTTTAGGTTTGGTTTGGGGTTGGTTTGGGTTAGGGTTTTGTTTGGGTTTGGTTGGTTTTGGTTAGGTTTTGGGTTTGGTTTTGGTTAGGTTTTCCGTTGGGTTGGGTTACGTTAGGTTCGTTTAGGTTAAGTTTGGGGTTTAAATTTAGGTAATGTTTTTTTTATGTTTCGGTTATGTTTGGGGTTTGTGTTAGGGTTTGGTTTGGGTATGTTTTTATTATATATATATATTATATATTATATATAATATATTATATAAGCATACATATTTATATATGTAATATATTTTTATATATAATATATATATATATATATATATATAAGACATATAATATAATTCATATATATAAAATTTTACAATATATACAAAAAATATGAGCCCCTATATACGATATGTAGATAACACACACACACACAAACTCACCACACACCACACACACACACACACACACACACTCATTATATATATATAATTAAAATATTTTATATATAAAAATATATATAATATAATATATATATAATAATTTTATATATTAGGTTCGTTACGTTTTCAAAAAACAAGGAACCTTTTTTTTAGGGTTTTGTTTTATTAAGGTTTGGTTTTGGTTTGTTAAATAGGTTTTGGGTAGGTTTAGGGGTATGGTTAGATGTTTGGTTTGGTTTTTGGGTAGGTTTAGGGTTTGGGTAGGGTTGGGTTTAGGTTTGGTTTTTGGATAGGTTTAGGTTAGGTTTAGTTTGGTTTAAGATAGGTTTTGGGTTTTGGTTAGGTTGGGTTTGGGTAGGGTTAGGTTTGGGTTTTGATTTTGGGTTTTTTATATATACACACCACACAAAATCACACACACACACCACACACACACACACACACACCACACAAAAACACACCCAAAAACATATAATATATAAAAATTTGGTTTCGTTGCTTTAAAAAGCAAGGATACCTTTAGGTTATGTTTTCGTTATAGTAAGGGAGGTTAGGTTTGTTAGGGAAGTTTTTGGATAGGGGCTAGGGTATGTTTAGGTTAGGGTTAGGATAGGTTTTGGTTTGGTTTGGGGGGGTTTTAGGTTAGGTTTGGGTTTTTGTTTTGGGGTTGATTTGGGTTAGGTTTTGGTTAGGTTTGGGTTTTGGTTTTGGGTTTGGTTTAGTTAGGTTTGGGTTAGGTTTAGGTTTGGATTAGGTTAGGGGTTTGGGGTTGGGTTTGGGGGTTAGGTTTAGTTTTGGTTGGTTAGCCTTGGGGTTTGATTTATTTAGGTTTTTTTAGGTTTGGGAGGTTTAAATTAGGTTTTTTAAGTTTTAGGTAAGGTTGGGGTTTGGTTTGGGTTTGGGGTTTTAAATTTTGGGTTTTTGGGGAAGGTTTGGGTCTGGTTTGGGTTTGGTTTAGGTTTGGTGTGGGTTTGGTTGAGTTAGGTTCGGTAGTTTTTGGGTTTGGTTTTGGGTTTGGGTTGGGTTAGGGGTTTGGTTGATTTGGGTTAGGGTTTTTGGGTTAGGGTTTTGGTTTGGTTTTGGGTTAAATTTGGGGTTTGGTTTTGGTTTGGGTGGTTTAATATATATAATTTAATATTTTTTTAATTAAATAATCACATATATATGTTTTCAAACATCTTATAATACATTAATTTTCTATTCATCTGATACTATTTTTATATTAGATTATAAAAAATTAATATATATATATATATATACTACATACAATATACATTGATATATATCCCTATATATAATACTGTTACTATATCATGCATATATAATACATATATAAAAACATATATAGATAGAAGAAGGGTAGTAAAAGTATGTGTGTGTGTGTTTATGCGTTTCTGTTTGTTTGTGTGTTAGTATGTATACATCATGTATATTATAATATTATATATATATATATTATATATATATAAATATAAAATATTTTTCATATATAAAATTATTTATTATTTATTTATGTAATGTATGTATATTAATGTTTAATATAGATATATAAATATATATATCTACTTGTTACTACACACACACACACACAAACACACACACCACACACACACACACACACACCACACACCACAACACAAAACACACACACAAACACACACACACAAACACACAACACACCAACAACACACAAACACACACACACACACACCACACCCACACACCACCCACAATATAATTTTACATATATTAATTATAATATATTCATAATAATATTATAAAATTTTATATATATATTATATTTACGTATAATTTTAAATTTTTCATTATTATATATATTATATAATTTATTGTATATTATTATTTTATATATTATTTATTAAAAATTTATATTTATTATATATTGGGGTGTGTGTTGTGTGTGTGTGTGTGTGTGTGTTGTGACGCACGACACAACATACCACACCACAACAACCAACACAAAAAACATATATATTTATTATTATAAATTTTATATATATTAAATTTTTATATTTTATATGTTATATATAATTATTTTATATCTGTGTGTGTGTGTGTGTGTGGTGTGTGTGTGTGTGTGTGGTGTGGGTTTTTGGCGGCGTGCAGCTGCATGTGTGTGTGTGTGGTGGTGTCTGTGTGTGGTTGGTGTGTGTGTGTGTGGTTGGTGTGTGTGGTGTTTGTGGGTGTTGTATGCTTGTGTGTGTTTTTGGTGTGTGTATGGATTATTTGTAGTATATAAATATATAAATATTATATATATATATAGTATAAAAATTATATATAGTTATATATATGATATAAAAAACAATCACATACCACACGAAAAACACACCAACACACACACACCCACAACACACGCAAACACAACACCACATATAATACTTATTTTCAAAAAATTTTTTAATATGTTTAAATTATATTATATAAAAAATACATTAAAATATTTTATAAATATTATTTATATTAAATTATATATAATATGTGGTGTGTGTTGGTGGGGTTGTGTGTGTTGTGGTGTGTGTGTGTGTGTGTTTTTGTGAATGTGTGGTGTGTCTGTATATGTGTGGTATAAATAAAATTTTTATCGAAAATATATATATTATATATAAATATATATATATAAAAAAAATAAATAAAATATATATATATATAATTTTAATATATATATATATAATATATTAAAATTTATTATTATATATATATTATATAATATAAAATTATACTATGGTGTGTGGAGTGTGGCGTTTATATATATATACCATTTTAAAACAACATATAATGTATATAAATAGAAATAGTGGGTAGAGATAAGGGAAATATATTTTTTATTTTAAAAATTAAAATTATATATATTTTATTTTTTTAAATATGAATAGTATATTTTCCCTTGTATGTTGTTTATCTATAACATATATATATATATATAATTATATTATATTATATATATATAATATATATGTATATATATATATGTATAATATTAAATTTTGTATATTATATATATATATATATAATATAT
>NW_023650523.1:0-5958 GCF_015228065.2 Penaeus monodon | reverse complement strand
TTTCAAATTTTATTATCATTATCACTTTATTACTTTTATTCTGATCATTTTTTCTTTGCTAAAATTTTTCATCACTATCATGCTATTAGCATTACCATTATTATTATTTTTAATTATTATTTTTTATATTTTTATTATTTTATTATTGTTATTTTTATTATTATCATTATTACATTTATTACATCATTTTAATATTTTATGATACTGTTATCATTATTATTATCATTTATTATATTATTATTTGATTAAAATTTTTTTGTTGTTGTTTTTTGATATTGATGTAAATTTTATTGTTATTTATTTTTATAATAAAATAATAATTATTATATTATTTTTCATTTTATTATTATTTTACTTTTATTATCATTTATTCAATGTTCCCATTATTTTACCATTTTTACATTTATTTGTTATTTGTTTATTTTTATTTTTTAAATAATATTATTATTTTATTATCATTTTTTTCTTATCAAATTTACTTTTGAAATTTACATTATCATTATTTTAGTAGTAGTTTTATCATTATTATCATCTCTCTTATTATGTATTTCTTTAATTTTTATAGTTTATCATATCTTGCTATTTTTTTCAATTTTATCATTACTCTATAATTATATACAAAATAAAATTAGCATCATCATCACACGCACCCATTACTATATTTTTTCACCGGATCTCTATTACTGTTTTAAATTTTCCAAAGAAATTAATCCCTGAGTTTGCCAGAAAAGGATAAAAATGAACGAGCCTTTTACAACAAAAAATTTTTTATAATAAACAACAGATTCTAGTCTACCTCAATGGCCTGTCTACACAAGGCATGTAGAGAGAGTATTTTTATTATTTTTGTATACACGGCCCCCCCCCCAAAGTGAAAAAAAAAAAAAAAAAAAAAAGAAAAAAAAAGAAAGTGGAAATTTCTCAAAAAGCAAATTTTCCTTCGCCTCTAAAAAAGTCCTCGATATATATATATAAGCCTTGGTACACGCCCACAATGTAAAGGCCTTTATGGGGCCCCAAAGGGGGTCTGGTTTGTATAGGTTGATGTTAAGGGGCCTTAATACCTTGGAAAGTGGATGTTAACCGTTCCAAATGACAAACGAAGCTTGTTGGATTTAGAAAAAGTATTTGGTTAAAACAAATCTCCAAAGCGTAGAATTTTAGGTTTTGTTTTATATAAAAAAAAAATTTTTGTGTGTACAAACCCCCAGCGTGAAAAAGGCGGGAAAGGGAGGGAGGGAAAGGGGAAAATTTGCATGTTTTTTTAGACAGATTAAAAAGCCAGAAAGCGAGGACGAAAAAACGGGGGAAAAATATTGGAGTTTGGGAATTTATTTTTTTGTGGTTAACCTCTTGTTATGGAAGAAAAAAAAAAAAAATGGTAAAATCAAGGCTTTGAAGAATTCATATGCATGTTCTCCCTTTGATCAAAGTAAGGTTAAATGGAGAAATTAAAGGCTTTTAGGGGTTCGTTTTCCCCTTCTATGAGCTCGGGGGGATATCCCCCCGGAAATGCTACTGAATCCTTTGATTAGCTAAAAACGTGCATTCCTTAATGGCATGGTAGGACTCTGGGGATAATTATCACTTTTTGTTGTTTGAAAAAAATTAAAGGGGGTTTTAGCTTGGTTTTGTAGTTTGACAAATTTACAGTACAAATGTGGGAACCAACCATAGAGAGCAAGAAATGAAACTCTTTTAAAACTTTTTACAAAAGAAACGAAATCCCCTTGAGCTAAAACAAGTAGAGAGTCAGAAAAGGGGGGGTGGAAAAAAGGGGGGGGGGGAGATTTTTTCATTTTACATTTTCAGTTTTTTTTTACTTTTACCAGCCCTAAACCATTTCCAAGATTTTTCTTTTTATTTTTTTTGACAATTTCTTTGTTTTTTTTTTAACCTAAACAAAAACAAGGGGAAAAAATGTGTTTTTCGGGCCCTTGTGCAGGTAGTGAAAGAAGGCAAAAAAGAAAAAGAAAAAAAAAAAAAGGGGGAAATGTCTACAATGAAGAAAAAACAAAAAAGTATTTACTTGATCATATAAAATACATACATAGGTATATAGATTATATATTATAATATTTTATATTATATTTATATATAATATATTATATACACACACACCACACACACACATGCGGTCAAAAGCCACACACACCACCCACACACACACACACACATACACAAAAAAAAAATAAATATATATTTTAAATATATTATATAATAATATATATATATATATATATATATATAATATATTTGCACCTGTATGTAGTAAAATCATATATCTAAGAAGTAAAAAACCCCTTTTCTTTAACCCTTCTCTCCTCCCTCTCTCTCTCTCTCCCAAAGGGTCAGAATCCCAAACAAAGGCCACTCATTTTACACGATTATTTCTCTCCTTCACCTAGAAGTTTAAAAAAAAAAAAAAAGAAAAAAAGAAAAAAAAAAGAAAGAGGGGAAGAAAAAAAAAAAATCCCCAAAAAAAAAGAAAAAGAAAAAAAAGTAATTGAAAACTGACAAAGACATGAAATTTTCAAAGGTCGCGGCAAGGAGAACAGGGCCTTTCTAACGATTCCAACACAACCGGCAAGGTCTGGAGCAAAATTTTGCAAAGTCAAAAATCAAAAAAAGAAATATGTATGAATATAAAAAAGTAGATGTTTTCAGAAAAATTGAAAAATCGTTCCTTAAATACTAAAAAATTTGTAATTTGATGTGAGATGAACAGAGTGTTTAAAATTTATTTTTTAATTTTATTATTATTTTTTTTTTTTTTTAATTTTTTTTCTTTTTAAAAAGATTTATAAACTGGAATACACAAGCTGTAGGTAACGTTGGGTACAATGTCCATTTAGATTTCCCCAAAAAAGGATGGATTTTAAAAGGATTTTAGTCGTTTAGTTTTTTTTTTTTTTTTTTAGGGTTTTTTTTTTTGGGGGTTTGGCGTTTGTTTTTTGTTTTTTTTTAAAAACCCAGTGGTGAATTCCGAATTTTCAATTTTTGTTTTTTGTTTGTTTTTACCCCCAAGGGGGCCAAAGAGGGAAAATGGAGAAACTAATTTTTTATTTTTATTATATAATGTGGTTTTTAAAAAATAATAGAAAAAAAGGGAAATAAAAAAAAACTAATAAATATATTTATATGAAATTTTGTATTAATAAAAAATTTATATATTAATTATATTTTATATTATAAAATTAAATAAATATATATAAAAATACATATTATTAATATATAATATAATAATAATTAAATATATGTATATATTATATATATAATATATTATATAATATATATATATATATATAATATACTTATATATATATTATATATATATATATATTATATATATATATATATATATTAATTCTTATATATCTATATATATCTATTCTTATTATATCTATATATTATATATATATATCTATATATATATATCATCTATATTATATATGTATTATTATCCTATATATGTTTTTATCTATTATCTCTATATATATATATATAATTATATATATATATTTATATATACAATACATATATATACATATACATATACTGTGTATTAGTTTCCTCCTTTTATTTCCCGTCTTGGTCTATTCATCCTTGGTGGTCATAAGCCATCGATTATCATACATAAAAATCAAGAATATGAAGTTCTGTGCAACTTCACCTTATCATGGACACTGTCGGTAAAAAAAAAAAATCAAACAAACAAACAAAAATTGAAATACCATAATAATCACACGGTTAAAACAACAACAACAGCAAATCAAAAATAACCTTTAGAAAAAAAAAATACTAAAACTGAGCTAAGCATACCTTGTTAAAATCCATCCTTTTGGCGAAATCTATGGACATTGTACCCAACGTCTATCCTACAGCTCTGTGTATTCCAGTTATATAAATCTTCTTAAAAAAGAAAACAAATTAAAAAAAAAAGAATAATAATAATAATAATAACAATAATAATAAATATTAACACTCTGTTCATCTCACATCTAATTAGCTAATGTTTAGTATTTAAGGAAACGATTTTTCAATATTTTCTGAATAACATCTACTTTTTATATTCATACATATGTGTCATTTTGGATTTTGACTTGTGCAATAATTTGCTACCAGACCTATGCACGGTGTGTGTTGTGAATCTGTTAGAAAGGCCGCTGTTCTCTCTTGCACGCGACCTTTTTGCAACTTCATGTCTTTGTCAGTCTTATCAATCTACCTTCTCTTTCATTTTCTTGTTGTTTGGGGATTTTTTTTTTTCCTCTCCTCTCTTTCTTTTCTTTTTCTTTTTTTCTTTTTTTTCTTTTTTAACTTCTAGGCTGAAGGGAGAGACATAACTCGTGTACAATGAGTGGCCAGTTTTGATCTGGGATTCTGAGCCTTGGAGAGAGAGAGAGAGGGAGAGAGAGAGAGAGAGATAAAAAGAGAGGGGTTTTACATTCTTAGATTATATGTTTATACATAAATACGGTGATATATATAATATTAATTTTAAAAAATATATATAAATAATATATATATATATTATTTATATTTAATTATATTATAATTTGGTATTGGGGTTTGGTGTGTGTGTGTGTGTGTGTGTGCGCGCTTGTACACCATGTGTGTGGGGGGTGTGGTGGGTATATTATATAATATATATATTATATATTATATATATTTATATATAATATATTATATATTTTATGACGATGTAGTATTTATAGATCAAGAAAAATATTGTTTGCTCTTTTATCTTCATGTTTATGACTTTCCCCTTTTTTTTTTTTTTCTTTTTTTTTTTTTGCTTCTTTATTCACTCCCTGCCAAGGGCCTCGAAACACACATTTTTTTCCCTTTATTTTTTTGTTTTAGCGTTAAAAAAAAAACAAATGAAATTTTCAAAAAAAAAGAAAAAAAAACTTGGAAATGTTTTTGGTTAAAAAATAAAAAAACCCCGAAAAAATTTAAAAATTAAATCCCCCCCCTCCCCTTTTTTCCCCTTCCCCCTTTTTTCGTCCCTCATTTTTACTCAAGGCCTGTTTTGTTTTTTGGGAATAAAGGTCCATTGAGTTTCATTTCTTTCTCTCTATGGTTGAGATTCCCCTCATTTTTCCGTAAATTTAGTCTAAATACAAACACGCTAAAACCCCCTTAAAATTTTCAACAACAAAAAAGTATTAATTATCCAAAAGGGACCTCACCAGTGCCCAAAATTAAAAAATTTCCTTTTAGCTAACAAAGGTTCATACATTTCCGGGGTGGATGATCCCCGATCATGAAGGGGAAAACGAAACCCCCTATAAAGGCCCTTTATTGCTCCATTAACCGTTATTTTTTAAAAGGTTGAGAACATCAATGATTCTTCAAAGCCTTATTTTTCCGAGTTTTTTTTTTTTTCTTCCTAAAACAGAGGTGAACTGCACAAAAAAAAATCAAAATGTCCCCCAACCCTCAATATTTTTTCCCCCGCTGTTCTTTGTCCTCGCTTATGGTTTTTTAAAATATCTAAAAGACATGCAAATTTCCATTTCCCCCTCCCTCTCTCCCGCCTTTATACCCGCTGGCTGTAGTACACACAAAATATGTTTTTTTATAAAAAGAACAAAACCCAAAAGTTCTCGCTTTGGAGATTTGTTCCAAACGCACTACTTAGTTTAAAACCAAAAATTCTTTTCATTTAAACTGAGTTTTTACTCCCACATTATCCAGTTATTCAAAAACTCATTAACATCAACAGCTTAACAAACCACCCCCTTTGGAAACCCCATAAAGGGCCTTTACTTTGGGTGTACCCAACTTTATATATATTAAACAGGTTTTTTTGAGCGAAGGAAAAAATTTTACTTTAAAATTTTTCCCCTTTCTTTTTTTTTTCTTTTTTTTTTTTTTTTTTCTTCACTTTGGGGGGGTTTGGCCGTGTCACACAAAAAAAAAAAATAATAAACCCCAAAATTTTCTTTTTTT
>NW_023650522.1:0-2500 GCF_015228065.2 Penaeus monodon | reverse complement strand
AATCTAAATTAAATTCCCAAAAGAGGATATAGATTGAGGAGAGAGAGGCACACATACATAAATAAAGATACACACAAAGTATTTTTCGACATAAATGCCTCATCAAGGCGGTTTCATACTTAAAAAAAATCAGTCAAGTTTTTAACGCAAAAAAGGGTTTATCTTTGCCTTACATAAAACACACACAGTGAGCAAAGCCTTTTATTATGGATGATGAGACGCGTTTTCATGATAAAGTTGTTCCACCTTCAAACTGAGGACAGTATTTGCTGCGACCCCAAGCTGCTGTCTCACTTACTTCTTTGTTCTATTGCATAATCGCATGAACTTTAAATTCATTGAATCAACTCGGAGCTGTGTCAAAAATATGTAGTCAAGCACCAAGGTCATGTCAAACGTGTTCCCGAATTTTGTCTCGAGAATCAGTAACTTGTAGGAAGGTGTTAGAAACTTCAGCTTTTACGATTTTTTGCTCTGTATTACATTATGAACGAGATGGCATTTACCTTGGGATCTTTTCCCACTATCTTCCCGTTCACTGGGAATCATGTTTTTCACAATTAATTTTGGGTTGCGAAAAGCCCGAAAAAAACAAAAGGGCGGTTTAGAGTCATAAGCATATTGTCTACCCCGCATGAGAACTTATTAAACCACTGAATTAATATAAAAATTTACAATATCAAGAATGCATATAATTGCTAAATCAGCACTGACGCAAGCAATCTCTATTATATAAAACAAAGCGGCGAAATGGGATAACACATAAACAGCGCATTTGGCATTGCATCTCCTGAATTTTACATCAAGGTCACTCATGCTGAAAGTTACACGAAAGTTCTTTTTTATTGCTTGCTCGTATCAACAGACAATGAAGTAAGTGCCAGCGCCCCGAATCGTCATTTGATGATGATTTGATTATGATAACGATGATGGCAGGGGTAATTATGATACTCAAAAAGGGGTAGTGATGGATAATGATAATGATAATTAAGGATAATCTATATGAATACTTTGAATAAAATGGCAATGATAACCATCTTATGATGATGATAATAATCATTGATATGATAACAAAAATGGTCATATCAGTAATGAATCATGATAATCAAAAATTATAATGATAACAATAGTGAAAACAACAACCACAACAACAGTAATAATAACGATAATAATGATAATGATAATAGTAGTAATAATAATAATAATAATAACAATAATAATAATAATGATAATAATGATACCAATAATGAAAATAGTGCTAATGTTAATGAGGATATTAATTATGAAAATAATAATAATAATAATAATAATAATAATAATAATAAAAGTTATGATAATAATGATAATGATAATGATAATGAAAAATTTAAAAACAAATAATAATAATAATAGTAATAATAATAATAATGATTAATAATAACGGAAATAAAATAAAAAATAATAAAAATAATTATTATTATTATTATTATATTTTTTAAAATATTATTATTATTATTATCATCATTATAATAACAATAATTATTATGAAAATGATGAAAATAATAATAATAACAACAATAATGATAATAATGATAATGATAATATTAAATAATAATAATAATAATAATAATAATAAAACAAAAATAATAAAAATGATAATAATAATAATAATAATAATAATAAATTAATATAATAATAATAATAATAATATTATTATCATTATTATTATTACTATTCCATTATTATTATCATCATTTTTATCATCATTTTTAATATTATCATTATTTTTATTATAAATTATAATAACAATAATTATTATCAGATAAAATAATAATAAAAATAATAATAAATAATAATAATAATATCAATAAAAATAAAAATAATAAAAATGATAATAATAACAAAAACAATAATAATGGTAATAATAATAATGATAATAACAAGCAAGATGATACTAATGATGATGATGATGATAATGATAATGATAATAATAATATTAATACGACTACTGCTAAATAATAATATCACTGAAAATAATACTAATGAATGTGATGATGGTGATGGATATAATGGTAATGATAATGATTACAATAATTTTTAATAATAATAATAATAATAATAAATAATAAAAAATAATAATAATAATAATAATAATAATAGTAATGAAAATAATATAATAACAATAATAAAAATAATCTTACTGCTAATGATGATGATCACAATAATGGAAATAACAATAAAGATAATAATGATAATGATAATAATGATTACAATAATGATAATAATAGTAATAATAATAATAATAATAATAATAATGATAATAATAATAATAATAATAATAATGATAATAATAATAGTAATAATAATAATAATAATAAAATAATAATAATAATAATAATAATAATAATAATAATAATCATAATAATCATAATAATAATAATGATTATAATAATGGTAATACTAACAACGAAAATGGTAATAATGAAAATGATAATAATGATTCTATACTACTACACTACTA
>NW_023650521.1:0-2500 GCF_015228065.2 Penaeus monodon | reverse complement strand
TGATGATAAAATAAAATGACAATAATAAAAATAAGAAAATAATAATAAAAAGGGAGAGAGAAGAGAGAGAGAAGAGAGGGGGGAGAGAGGGGGAAAAGAGAGAGAGAGAGGGGGAAGAAGAGTAGAAAGGAGAGAGAAAAAGAGAGAGAGAGAGAGGACAGAGAGAGCGACAGACAGATGACAGACAAAGACGATAGATAAAGGGAAAAAATAACTATAAAGAAAGAATAAAACTAGAAACAATAGAGAATAAAAAGAAGAAGAGATCAAAAAAGACAATGCACAAACAAAAAAAAAGAGAAAAAAAAAAGTAAAAATAATCGGCCTCATCTTCCTCCTATTTCTGAAGAAATTTTGAGGGAGTTTTCGAAAAGGCTTATTGCAAAAAGCGCTTCAAAGCCAGAAAATAAAACCCCGAATTTTTGGGGGAGGCGGGGATGTTTTAAAAAAGTGGGTATAAAGGGCCCTTGAAAGGAATTGGGGTTTTGATAAAGGGCATTTCCTAAATGGGTTAAGACCCCCCATGGCCGTTTAAAAGGAAAAATGGTGATTAGTAAGGGGGTAATTGGTAAAAAAAAAAAATTAGGGGATAAGGAAATTTACCAAAAATTTTTAAAGGAATTAGGGCGAAAAAAAAAGGAATTTTTACGAAAACCCCCCTCGCAACCCACCACGCGACCTTGAAGCAGGGGGGCCGGGGTTATTTTCTCAAAGTAGCGGGAAACCCCTCCGGGGAAGTTTTGAATTTCCCAAGAAAAAATTTCGACGTATAAGCGGTACAGCCATTTTGAAAATATATTTAAAGAAAAAATACGCCCAAGAAAAAAAAGAAATATATAGACGCGTTAAAAGAAAAAAGTAATTTCCATCACAAGAACCCGGGTTTAAAGGGAAAGAAAAAAAAAAGTTTTAGGTTCCTTTTATGCACAGGCCGTAGGGGGTTAAAACTGCTGGTTCCATGAGAGCCAGCCGAACGGACAAAGCGCGGGCCTTTGAAGTGACCCGGGCCTGAAGTGCTTCTCTCCTGAGGTCACGCAGCTCTCGGCGAACTTTTTAGCAACAAGCAACACAATGGACATGTTAATAATCTTTAATTCCTTTTTATATTCCTCGTGTTATCGACCCGGGAAAAGCAGAGAAAGAACTTTCGCGCGGACATCACTGAAAGGAAAAGAAGAAAAACATGAACTTATAGAAGCCAACGTTCATTGTAAGCAAGCTAAGAGCAAGTAACCCTCCATAACCTCCAGAAATAAAGGACCTTAAGAAAGTTCAATCTGCAAGATGAAGGAGAACAAGCTGGTAGTTCTTGGAGCAGGAGGAGTCGGGAAAACGTCCCTTGTTCTCCAATTCCTGCAAGGCTTCTTCTCGCCGACTTACAAGCCGACAGTTGAAGACTGCTACAGTCACACCTTACAGTTACCAAGTGAGTATCTGGTATAGTTACAGTCGGCCATGTATGTAGGTGAAGACGTCTTAAAGATGAATAAAGGGTGCAGTTATTTAATACAAAGACACATAATCACACACACACACACACACACACACACACACACACACACACACACACACACACACACACAGGACTTTTTGAGCATGGAAACAGATGAACTACATTTCATGCATATACTGTACATGAAACATCCTTTGAATGTTGATGTATCCTAATAACTATGCCACCTTTTACATCGACTATAATAACCATAATGATGACTGCGAATCCCACACGTAAGTAAAATGATTAGATATTGGATTGTGTGTGTGTGTGTGTGCAGCACACACACACGATATGTATGTATGCATATGCATATATATAGATAGATAGATATAGATAGTATGTGTGTGTGTGTGTGTGTGTGTGTGTGTGCGTGTGTGTGTGTGTTTATGTGTATGTGTGTGTGTGTGTGAGATTTATATATGTATGTGTGTGTTCGTCTTTATATCATCTCTAGATCTTATTAATAATTCCTTTCTTTTTTTCTAATTCAGTGATTTAGCGTAAAATGTCGAAGGTGTTTGACTGTATTCCGCAAATGCGGAACAAACCCAGATTTCACTATGTTGCTGTGATAGACGAAACGGGCAAGTAGAGTATATTCTGAACAGAGAAGGAGAGGAAATGTAAGAAAAGGAAATGACAACTATGTATAAATAAAGTCAGAAAGAGAGGAAACAAAGAAAACTAAATATGCAAAATAGCCAAAGATAGTAATATTGACAACAATGATAATAACAACACCACCAACAAAAACTACAACAGCACTGATATAACAAAGAAAATGAGTATTAGCTATAATATGATGATTTAGTTTTACGTCACAAACTCCCTCGCAAGGGGTAGGACTGTGTCTTCTTTGGAAGGACTTTTGCTTTGACAGAAAGGGCATTCAGAGTGGAGGCCCTTTCTCTTAATTCGGACCTCTGGGGCAGGAATCGAACTCTTGCGCTGGGTGACCGACCTCATGGTCGCCTAGCCTCGGCGGCCGCCATAACAGTAATA